>NW_028318466.1:3225000-3525000 GCF_062004578.1 Staurois parvus | reverse complement strand
CTCTTCCTGTGTGTTTGTGACACTTAAGACCTATCCAAAACAACATCTATGTATACAGAAAGGTTAGCAGTTGCAAATATTCAGAGAACAACACTGGAGTGAATATGGATTCATATATAATCATATTCTTTAGCAGAGCTGGACATTGAGCAAGTTGTACCCATCTAATGGCTCTAACAGAGCACCAGTCCTTATTGCTGTGCTGGGTTCTTTCTCCCAGCAAGTTCTCCAAGTCTGCAGCTAACCTGTCCACAATGGCCAACAATTGACAACTTTTCCTTAGTAATAAATTGGTAATCTACTACACATGTGCAACCTGGCAAGGACAGTATCCAAGAGGACACTGTACAGCTCCCAATGGTCTTACAACAAAGATCTCAATTGATAGTTGACAGGTAAGTGGAATACTTGTAGGAGTTGCTGGGGTAGGTGAGAACCACATTTTAAAAATAACTGTACTAAAAGTACTGGTATTCTTTAGGGATGAGTGAGTCTGCCAGGGTTCAGTGTGCTGGGGGTTTGTCATATCCTGCCTGAAATAAATAATGCTGAGCAGTGAATCCTAATGAAGTGTATTGGGGGTAAATCTTGATATTAAATTCTGACCATTTTTAAGGCTAATATTCAAGCTATTGTCAAAAAAGGGTGGATGAAATTGGAAAAACGCCAACTTTTGAATTACTCGCTTTGGATATGCCTTTGCCATATATGTGGCACCACATATTTTGGATCTGTAGCAGCAGCAGGACCTTAATCTGAATCATTTCAATATTGACACATGCCCATATCTAGCCAATGTGGAAGTTCAGATAGAGGTGAGCTCAGAGGACACCCAAGCTCATCTTTACTTACCAACTGTCTTTGATTTCCTGGTACAGTCTAGTTTTTCAGTCAGTAGTCCCACGACAGCTGTGTCTTGGGATCACAGCTTGAGGCTTGCGGTTCAGTCTGTATGTGCTGGTATACATTCAAGGGGGTACCCAGAACACAACAGCTGCAGCTCACTAACTGGTAAATCCTCTCCTGTTGCTATAGGCTGCAAGTTTCAGGTATGCGGGCACTGAGCACTTCCAGACGCATATGCTGAAAAAAGAGAGTGGTGGTTTGCGGCAGGAGGATGAGGAACATGATGGGACTACAGCTAAATTGGTTTGGACTGGCTGGCCCATGGAGGAAGAAGCCGCTGTGTGTTCTGAATTTGTTGTCTCTGGAACTGGAAGAGGTGAGTCAGCCGGCTGAAGGGGCACGTCAGTGACACACAGAGGGGTCACTTTTCCATCAATGAGGATTACAGGAGTATAGTGCTGTCATCTGCATGGGACATGACCAATGCTCCTGTGTTGCTATGCACTACAATACACGGTAACACACTACAATGCTTTGTGGTATGCTGCGTTGCTAAAATAGTGCTCACACAGGTGTGACGAACAGGAATTGCTGTTGTGATATTTTAGTAGCATAATTGAACAATGTCAGAAAAGTGACCCTGTAGCTTGAAAGTTGTCTAAAAGACAATATTTCCCTATGAAGTTGCATACTGGCTGGGCCAATTCAATGGGGGTTATTTACTAAAACTGCATGGTGCAAAATCTGGTGTGGTTCTGCAAAGAAACCAGTCAGCTTCCAGGTTTTATTGTCAAAGCTTAATTGAAAAAGCTAAAGTTAGAAGCTGACTGGCTGCCACGGCACCATACCGTGACACTAGCGACCCTATTGCTAGTTAGGATTTGCCACTGTCAGAATCTTTAGAAAATGCAGGGAGGACACATACTTGTGTAGCTTCTGTGCTGGCCTTGTCACTCCTTCTGAGTTCTGAGTATTCTAAGGGCTCATGTGCATAGCTATATAATGTAAGTTCTGGTGTATTTCCCGTCAGGGAGCCCAAATGTGCTTCATATAGCTTCCTAGAGAAACTCAATGGCTGTACGCATCCATATGTGTGTATATGCAGGTACCTGTGTAAACACACATTTGCATATGGGCGCACATCTCTGGACAAAGAAATTTGCATCCAGAGTTGTATGCTTGGAAATATTTGTGTGTTCAAGCAAGTGCTTGCATATACATGCGTACAGCCATTGACCTCTATAGGCTCCTGGACAGGAAAATACCCTGGAATTTACATTATCCAGACAGATGTGGCCATGTACAAGAGCCCTAATTGTATTTAAATACTTACCGTATGTTATGTATGTAAAACATTGATTTGATTTGTTTTTAGATTTTTGCTATGTACTTTAACCCATCCATGGTGGTATATATGTACGTGATACAATTGATCCAGTGGACCTTCACTCCCAAAAATGAGTTTGCATATTTTCAAAACCTCCAAAGTCCTAAGACAGTTTATTTATTTTTGCGTTGGCCCGCCCCCTGCCTCCATTCTCTCCTAGGTGAGAATGACATATACCTAGCTCCGGACAGTGCCTGGAGGAGGACGTACCTATGGGCTTATCATTAGGGATGGGTGCAAGAACCCAAAAGAGTCAGCCATCTCCGATGATGTCAGAGGGGAAAAACCTGGTGTGTTGGGGCAGATCACAGCAGAACAACGCTGGGCATGTGAGTATGTTTTTTTCAGCAAATCACAGTTAAAAAAGATAAGGGGTTAACAGTAAAATTAACCAGGGGGGAAAGGAGACGATACATGTATCAATTTAGGTATCAGTAAATGCAGACAAGCAATTCATCAACATTAAAATTAGAGATGAGCGAATCGAACATGGCGAAGTGGAATTCGTTTTGAATATTGGGAAATATTCGATTCGCGCCGAATCCGAAAATTAGCCAACTTTGGATGCACGAATCGAATTTTCCCAAAAATGGCGGCGACATGTGTGGCGACGGAGCGGGGATCTCTGGGAAGGCGCGCAGACAAGGCGCGCTGACCCATAATGCATTCATTCATGACATGTGATCGCATTAGCCAATCAGCAGCCAGCCAGCCAGCACTGTGTAATGGTGGAGCTATAAATTGCGGCCATCTTAGAATTCTCCATTAGCCTCTGGTCATTCAAGAGAGACAGACCTGTCTGTATTAGGGACAGAGTTAGGGCCAGAGAGACTTTAGGGCCACAGAATCGTTACTTAGGGACACAGAATCGTTACTTAGGGACACAGAATCGTTACTTAGGGACACAGAATCGTTACTCAGGGACACAGAATTGTTACTCAGGGACACAGAATTGTTACTCAGGGACAGACACAGAATTGTTACTCATGGACACAGAATTTTTACTCAGGGACACAGAATTGTTACTGAGGGACACAGAATCGTTACTGAGGGACACAGAATTGTTACTCAGGGACACAGAATTGTTACTCAGGGACACAGAATTGTTACTCAGGGACACAGAATTGGTACTCAGGGACAGACACAGAATTGTTACTCAGGGACACAGAATTGTTACTCAGGGACACAGAATTGTTACTCAGGGACACAGAATTGTTACTCAGGGACAGACACAGAATTGTTACTCAGGGACACAGAATTGTTACTGAGGGACACAGAATCGTTACTCAGGGACACAGAATTGTTACTCAGGGACACAGAATTGTTACTCAGGGACACAGAATCGTTACTGAGGGACACAGAATCGTTACTCAGGGACACAGAATCGTTACTCAGGGACACAGAATTGTTACTGAGGGACACAGAATCGTTACTGAGGGACACAGAATCGTTACTCAGGGACACAGAATTGTTACTCAGGGACACAGAATTGTTACTCAGGGACACAGAATTGTTACTCAGGGACAGACACAGAATTGTTACTCAGGGACACAGAATCGTTACTGAGGGACACAGAATCGTTACTGAGGGACACAGAATCGTTACTCAGGGACACAGAATTGTTACTCAGGGACACAGAATCGTTACTCAGGGACACAGAATTGTTACTCAGGGACACAGAATCGTTACTCAGAGACACAGAATCGTTACTCAGGGACACAGAATTGTTACTCAGGGACACAGAATCGTTACTCAGGGACACAGAATTGTTACTCAGGGACACAGAATCGTTACTCAGAGACACAGAATCGTTACTCAGGGACACAGAATTGTTACTCAGGGACACAGAATTGTTACTGAGGGACACAGAATTGTTACTGAGGGACACAGAATCGTTACTGAGGGACACAGAATCGTTACTCAGAGACACAGAATCGTTACTCAGGGACACAGAATTGTTACTCAGGGACACAGAATTGTTACTCAGGGACAGACACAGAATTGTTACTCAGGGACACAGAATCGTTACTCAGGGACACAGAATCGTTACTGAGGGACACAGAATCGTTACTGAGGGACACAGAATCGTTACTCAGGGACACAGAATCGTTACTCAGGGACACAGAATTGTTACTCAGGGACACAGAATCGTTACTGAGGGACACAGAATCGTTACTGAGGGACACAGAATCGTTACTCAGGGACACAGAATCGTTACTCAGGGACACAGAATTGTTACTCAGGGACACAGAATCGTTACTCAGGGACACAGAATCGTTACTCAGGGACAGACACAGAATCGTTACTCAGGGACACAGAATTGTTACTCAGGGACACAGAATCGTTACTCAGGGACACAGAATTGTTACTCAGGGACACAGAATCGTTACTCAGGGACACAGAATCGTTACTCAGGGACACAGAATCGTTACTGAGGGACACAGAATCGTTACTCAGGGACACAGAATCGTTACTCAGGGACACAGAATTGTTACTCAGGGACACAGAATCGTTACTGAGGGACACAGAATCGTTACTGAGGGACACAGAATTGTTACTCAGGGACACAGAATTGTTACTCAGGGACACAGAATCGTTACTCAGGGACACAGAATCGTTGAATTAAAGAGTATGTCAGACAACATGCAGAGGAGTGGCAGAGGAGGCAATGTTTCAGAAGCGAGCAGACGTGGCAGCAGAGGAAGGGGTCGAGGCAGCACTAGTCGCAGCCAGAGGCCAGTGCTCCCGGTGTCATCCAGCGGTCGTGTCTCCACCGACAACCCTGCCATCATCGATTGGTTGGCTCGGTCATCTTCCTCTTCCCAGGTCACCTCTGACACCTACAGCCAACGGTCGGTGGGTACGTCAGACACAACCGTTAGTTGGCATGGCCTGGGAGCAAGCCCACTGAAATCACGTGTCCTCTACCTGCCCCTGTCCTTTGGTGTTCCCTCACCAAGCAAAGTATCGCATGCTGTGGGCTCAGCCCCACTGTACAGTGAGGAAGAGCTAACAGAGGGCGGTCAGGAACGGGGGGAGACATCCGCCTCTTCAGCAGCCAGGCGAAGAAGTACTGGCGAGGAGAGTGGCTCGGTAGCCGGTCTAGAGACAGGTCTGTTTCCTGACCCACACGCAGCCGAGGGGGCTAGTAGTGAGGCGGAGACCCTAATTGATGATGATGAGGCTGATCGCACTTGGCAGCCTCGTCGTCATCTGCCAGGCCCGTAATCTGCCATGGGCCCCCGTACCGACTCCTCATGCTGCTGCCAGGCCCGTAATCTGTCATGGGCCCCTGTACCGCCTCCTCATGCTGCTACCAGGTCCAGAGTGTGTCATGGGTCCCTGTACGGCCTCCCATTGCTGCTGTCTCCATCGCCACACTCTGCCATGTGCCACTTTCAGGTCTCCTCACACCGCTGGTGGGTTCCATTTTGTCATAGGGTGCTGGCAGATTACGGGCCTCCCATTGCTGCTGCCAGGCCCGTAATCTGCCATGGGCCCCCGTACCGACTCCTCATGCTGCTGCCAGGCCCGTAATCTGTCATGGGCCCCTGTACCGCCTCCTCATGCTGCTGCCAGGTCCAGAGTGTGTCATGGGTCCCTGTACGGCCTCCCATTACTGCTGTCTCCATCGCCACACTCTGCCATGTGCCACTTTCAGGTCTCCTCACGCTGCTGGTGGGTTCCATTTTGTCATAGGGTGCTGGCAGATTACGGGCCTCCCATTGCTGCTGCCAGGCCCGTAATCTGCCATGGGCCCCCGTACCGACTCCTCATGCTGCTGCCAGGCCCGTAATCTGTCATGGGCCCCTGTACCGCCTCCTCATGCTGCTGCCAGGTCCAGAGTGTGTCATGGGTCCCTGTACGGCCTCCCATTGCTGCTGTCTCCATCGCCACACTCTGCCATGTGCCACTTTCAGGTCTCCTCACACTGCTGGTGGGTTCCATTTTGTCATAGGGTGTTGTCAGATTACGGGCCTCCCATTGCTGCTGCCAGGCCCGTAATCTGTCATGGGCCCCTGTACCGCCTCCTCATGCTGCTGCCAGGTCCAGAGTGTGTCATGGGTCCCTGTACGGCCTCCCATTGCTGCTGTCTCCATCGCCACACTCTGCCATGTGCCACTTTCAGGTCTCCTCACACTGCTGGTGGGTTCCATTTTGTCATAGGGTGTTGTCAGATTACGGGCCTCCCATTGCTGCTGCCAGGCCCGTAATCTGTCATGGGCCCCTGTACTGCCTCCTCATGCTGCTGCCAGGTCCAGAGTGTGTCATGGGTCCCTGTACGGCCTCCCATTGCTGCTGTCTCCATCGCCACACTCTGCCATGTGCCACTTTCAGGTCTCCTCACACTGCTGGTGGGTTCCATTTTGTCATAGGGTGTTGTCAGATTACGGGCCTCCCATTGCTGCTGCCAGGCCCGTAATCTGTCATGGGCCCCTGTACCGCCTCCTCATGCTGCTGCCAGGTCCAGAGTGTGTCATGGGTCCCTGTACGGCCTCCCATTGCTGCTGTCTCCATCGCCACACTCTGCCATGTGCCACTTTCAGGTCTCCTCACACTGCTGGTGGGTTCCATTTTGTCATAGGGTGCTGGCAGATTACAGGCCTCCCATTGCTGCTGCCAGGCCCGTAATCTGTCATGGGCCCCTGTACCGCCTCCTCATGCTGCTGCCAGGTCCAGAGTGTGTCATGGGTCCCTGTACGGCCTCCCATTGCTGCTGTCTCCATCGCCACACTCTGCCATGTGCCACTTTCAGGTCTCCTCACACTGCTGGTGGGTTCCATTTTGTCATAGGGTGCTGGCAGATTACGGGCCTCCCATTGCTGCTGCCAGGCCCGTAATCTGTCATGGGCCCCTGTACCGCCTCCTCATGCTGCTGCCAGGTCCAGAGTGTGTCATGGGTCCCTGTACGGCCTCCCATTGCTGCTGTCTCCATCGCCACACTCTGCCATGTGCCACTTTCAGGTCTCCTCACACTGCTGGTGGGTTCCATTTTGTCATAGGGTGCTGGCAGATTACGGGCCTCCCATTGCTGCTGCCAGGCCCGTAATCTGCCATGGGCCCCTGTACCGACTCCTCATGCTGCTGCCAGGCCCGTAATCTGTCATGGGCCCCTGTACCGCCTCCTCATGCTGCTGCCAGGTCCAGAGTGTGTCATGGGTCCCTGTACGGCCTCCCATTGCTGCTGTCTCCATCGCCACACTCTGCCATGTGCCACTTTCAGGTCTCCTCACACTGCTGGTGGGTTCCATTTTGTCATAGGGTGCTGGCAGATTACGGGCCTCCCATTGCTGCTGCCAGGCCCGTAATCTGTCATGGGCCCCTGTACCGCCTCCTCATGCTGCTGCCAGGTCCAGAGTGTGTCATGGGTCCCTGTACGGCCTCCCATTGCTGCTGTCTCCATCGCCACACTCTGCCATGTGCCACTTTCAGGTCTCCTCACACTGCTGGTGGGTTCCATTTTGTCATAGGGTGCTGGCAGATTACGGGCCTCCCATTGCTGCTGCCAGGCCCGTAATCTGCCATGGGCCCCTGTACCGACTCCTCATGCTGCTGCCAGGCCCGTAATCTGTCATGGGCCCCTGTACCGCCTCCTCATGCTGCTGCCAGGTCCAGAGTGTGTCATGGGTCCCTGTACGGCCTCCCATTGCTGCTGCCAGGCCCGTAATCTGCCATGGGCTCCCGTACCGACTCCTCATGCTGCTGCCAGGCCCGTAATCTGTCATGGGCCCCTGTACCGCCTCCTCATGCTGCTGCCAGGTCCAGAGTGTGTCATGGGTCCCTGTACGGCCTCCCATTGCTGCTGTCTCCATCGCCACACTCTGCCATGTGCCACTTTCAGGTCTCACACTGCTGGTGGGTTCCATTTTGTCATAGGGTGCTGGCAGATTACGGGCCTCCCATTGCTGCTGCCAGGCCCGTAATCTGCCATGGGCCCCCGTACCGACTCCTCATGCTGCTGCTAGGCCCATAATCTGTCATGGGCCCCTGTACCGCCTCCTCATGCTGCTGCCAGGTCCAGAGTGTGTCATGGGTCCCTGTACGGCCTCCCATTGCTGCTGTCTCCATCGCCACACTCTGCCATGTGCCACTTTCAGGTCTCCTCACACTGCTGGTGGGTTCCATTTTTTCATAGGGTGCTGTATGGCCTCCCATTGCTGCTGCCTCCACCGCCACACTGTGGCTCCACACTCTGGTTTTGGCCCCGTGACTGCCCAAATGAGTGAAGTGTGCGGTGATTCTAAGATCGACGGCACTCATCTGCATGTCATACTGACTGACAGTATTATTTCTCTTCCCCAGCAGACTCCAAGGGCATTTAAATTAAAGGTACAGTGTTCTGCACTAATATAAAGGCTCTCTGAAGCCTAGAAACACCCTTTTTATAAGTTAAATTCGCAGCGAATATATTCGACTCGAATCGAATTTATTCCGCGAATTCGCCGAATCAGCCGAATCGAATTTTTGAATACTTCGCTCATCTCTAATTAAAATATCAAATGATGAATTCACATTGATAGAGCACATGATCTATCGGGAACGATCTTTTGAAAACCATTATTCTATCAATATGTATTATGATAAGTTGTTTGATACACAAGCAAATATTCGTTCAATCAGTCAGAAATGTTCAATGAACTTTGGTCACTGCTGCTTGACTTACTACAGGACATAGAGCAGGCATATTAATCCCTGTTTGATGGGTTATGCTCCACCTATAGGTGAATGGGCGATGACAAAAAATTCATATAATCTTCTATATAACTCCTACCATATAGGAAGTGTTTTTTTGCCATTGTCTGAAGGTGATGGTCACAGATGTGCAGCTCACTACACAATATTGCCAGATTCTCAAAAGGCTGCAGCAGAGTTTAGGAGATTGGTGATATTTGGATCCATTCCTACAGCTGTGATGCTCAGATGCGTGGAATAGGATGACACATGGGGATTGCCTGTAATGTGACTATTTGGTGCTAGACCCTGTGTATAAGGGACCTCTGCACAGTAATAACTTACCAAGGTGTTTCCAGTAGGATGCTTTACAGGTTGAGGGCAGTGGACCCCAAGAAAGGGGGATCAGGTTCCTGAAGGTTTTGAGTGACATGGCCCACCATGATGGGTGAAAAGTGGACCCTTAGCATTAAAGCAATAGGTTCTGCAGTGAGATTGTAAGTGCCTTGGTAGCCTGTTGGTACTCATAGATGATGATATCATCCTCTCCCTTTCACTCTGCATAGGGTCCTATTATGTGTGCTTCTAGGATGATCAGCCTAGGAGTCAGCTGCTGGGGTTAAATGTAAAGACTGCTGAGGGAGAATACTCTGAATAACCTGCAGAGCTCTGTGGCTGCTGCAGGAATTAAATATATGTTAATGCTTCTGTGCCTGGATTTAAGTGGCATTGCTGGCATTGGATAGGTGTATGTTGCATGCACGACTTCCAGGCATGATGTCATTGGAAATGATAGTGTTACTCGGCCGCCATGTTTACGTCTGGAAGAGCACATTCATACAGTATTACAGTGATGGAAACAGTCCAACAGAAGTTATAACAACAGGGTCAACAGCAACAACATAATTTTGTGTGTGACAGGTTGAAATGAAATGTACTTGTCCTTGGCCAGGTAAGGAAACCCATTAGAGGAGGGCACTGGCATTAATGTCTATTCGGCTGATGGTGATTACATCCACAAATATCTCATTGTTAAGTCAGCAAGCCTCACGTCTTACAGATGGCAGAGAAGTGGGGTGCAGAGGGAGAGGAGTATTCGCAAGTACCCCCATCAGGTCACATATGATTCTAGATGGCCCCAGAGGGTCTGTGGTTTTCAGATGGTTCTGAACCCATTTCCCTAGCAGAGATTGTGGCTATGTCTGGCACACCAGGTTATGTGATGAAGGAGGATCTGTCAGCTGCTTTAGCAGGATTAGAATGTAAGCTTTTGAGGACATACAATTATGAGACGATATTGTCAAAAGTGGGGATAGTTCCCTTCTGTTTCCTCTCAATGGTTAGAGGAGGAGTGGGTGGATGATGATCAGATGGTCTGCATTCATCTGGAAGTCCATCTTTGAGATTGTGGCAGCTACCAAAAGGCCCCTGCCTTTTTCGCTACACTCTCATCTTAAGGAGTTAGTGAATGCAGGTTGGGGCACCCTAACAATGTGGCCCACCTGGTGGTTCTCCCCACATGAAGCATGCCTTCCTCTGCCTTGTGGACAAGTGAGGCCACCCCCAACAAGAGCAGCTATCTTAAGGGGGATATGAAGCGTCTGTCTAGGAGGTTGGTCTCAGGCAGTAAAGGTAACCTTGGGGAAGGTTCAGTAGAGTTCTTCGGGCTCTTTGTTTTTGCTGTGAATGTTCCATTTAGCAATTTTTCACGCTTGGGACGTTGTCCACGCATATTTATGCTTTTTTAATATGTTGCTTCTATGAATCTGCAAAAAAGATTGTTGCTGTTCAGTCTCTCAATTTACCTTCTTTTGCAAGGGGTGGTAATGCAAGTTCCAGAGGCCAAAAAGTTCCTTGGGTGTTCCTTGAATCTTTTCATGGTCCCAGAGCCAAACAGCAATGTTAGCCCAATACGTAACTTCAAGAATCTCAAGAGGTTTCCCCATGTGTGGAGGTTTTGAAAGGAGTCGGTGCATACAGTGCTAACTTTGCTCCAGTCAGGAGACTTTCTTGCATTGGTTAACATAAAGGATACCTATCTCCATGTCCCTATATTTCTTCCTCATCAGAACTTTTTATGGACTTGCGTTTTCAGTTCATGATTGCAAAGGTCCTTGCTCTGATTCTGAGCCTGTTAGGGGTCCAGTGGGTGCCCATTCTGGGGTATCTGGATGATCTGTTGCTTAGAGAGCAATCTGTTAATTAACATAGGCACAATGTGTTCCTCACAGTTCAAACTCTGGGAAGGTTTGGCTGGGTTCTCAATCTCTAGATATTGTCATTGGTGCTGGCCCAGAGGCTGGCATATCTGAGATTGCTCTTGGACACAGTCCAGATGGAAGTTTTTCCGGATGTATTGCCCTGAAAAATAAGGTGTCTTTCCTCAGAACCCAGAGATGTCCCTCTATTTGTCTCTGTATGCGAGTATTGGGGAAGATGTTTGCCTCGTTCAAGGCAGTTCTTTTTGTTCAGTTCCATTCCAGGCCTCTGCAGCAGGATATGCTGTTGGCATTAACAAGAGAACTCAGTTGCAGAGCTCTCTCTGTGTCCTGGTATGCTACAGTCGCTAGACTGGTAGTTGTCTCTTCTGAGGTTGTACACAGGAGCATTGTTTTTCCCTATTTCTTGGAAAGTGCTGACAACAGATGCCAGACTGATAGGATTACGATAAGTAATGGGTCACCTTTCAGTGCAGGGGACTTGCTCTCCACAGGAAAGGTCATTACCCATAAATATTCTTGAGTTTTGTACGATCCACAAGGTTTTTTCTACACTGGGAAGACTAATTGTGGGGCCTTCAGTTATCAATCATCACGGGGACACCAGGAGTTGTGCTGCCTAAGGAGAGGTGAATCTCATCTTGTTATGAGCAGAACTGCATGTTTCCGCTCTGTCTGCAGTTCACTTTCCAGGAGTGGAAGATTGGCAGGTGTTTTTTTTTCTCAGATGCCGGCAGTTGTCTCCTGGAGAGTGGTCACTCCACCCGGGCATGTTCAAATCACTTTGTCGATGGTGGGGCACACCAAATGTGGATCTGATAGTATTCAATGCAAAATTGTTTCCAGGCCATTGCAGTCATCAGGTGATGCAGTGGATATATTGGTGACACCATGGGACCAGTTCTCTTTGGTATGTTTTCCCACCAACACAGCTTCTTCCACATGAGTTGCACAGGATTCAGGTGAAGGAAGTACTGGTGATTCTTATTGCATCGTCTTGGCCCAGGAGAAAATGGTATTCCAACATTGTAAACATGTTGGTGGAATATCTTTGGTGTTTTCTGGCACATGGCCCGATCTTTCATCCTTCTTTACAGTTGCTGGCTTTATTGGCTTGGCCATTGACACCGGAGTTTTTGAAGGATAAAGGCATGTGTGATGCAGTCATTCCCACATTATTAACTAGCCAAGAAGATTACTCCCAGTAAGATTTTCTGCAGGATCTGGAAATATATTGTGCCCTGGTGTGAAGCTAGGAAGTTCTTCCCTTGCAAGTATGTTGTGTACTGGATCTTGGCTTTCTTCAATTTGGTGTCAATTTGAAATTGGCCTTGGGTACCATCAAGGGACAGATTTGGCCTTGGCATTTTTGTTTCTCAAGCTGATTGCTTTTCTTTTTTTAGTCCGTGTCTTTGTTCAAGGAGTCCCACATAAGGTTACTTTGGTTAGGTCACTCCGATCCCTATGGGATCTCAATTTTGGTGTTGTCTGTTTTACATATACCACCATTTGAACCAATTCAGGACTCAGAAGGTTGTGTTTCTGCTTACTTCAGCAAGAAGGGTATCGGAAGTGCCGGCTCTTTCTTGCAGGTAGCTGTTTCTAGTACTCCACCATGACAAGGTGTTTCCATCCATTTATCTTAATAAGGATATTGTTTGCTTTCTTAGTTTGCCAGACCTCAGTCACAGGGGACATAGCCCTATACACATTAGTTGTGGTTCAGACTTTCAAAATGTATTGATATTGACTGTTGCAATCAGGCAACCAGATTTGTTTTGTGTCCTCCCTGAAGGATCAAAAAAGAGTCAGGCAGCTACTAAAATGACCATATCCCATTGGATTTGTGAGCTTTTTTCCCAAGCTTTTAATTTGAAAGGTAGGGTTCCACCATTTCCAGTGACAGTTTATGCTACCAAAGGTATAGGTACCTTCTAGGCTTTCTGTCATCAGGCCTAAGTGGTTTAGATTTGCTTGGTCAGAACTTGGTCTTTTGTTCCCACCTTTTACAAGTTTGCCAGGTGGATGTTAGAGCCACTGAAAAGACTGCTTTTTGACTGCAGTGTATTGCAGGCTACTGTTTAGATTCATTTTGGCCTGTTAGTGGTGGATGTGTGAACCCTCCCCCCCCCAATGAGCATTACTTTAGGAAAACCCATCAAGTAAGGATTAATATGGCTGTACTGTGTCTTGTGATGTACAATAAAGAAAACTGGAGTTCTGTACTAACCAGTAAAATTGTTGAGTGTTTATTTTAACTGTGCAGTTTGCTGCGTTTTTTTTTTGCCATGCTTTGGGTGCCATTAATAATGAGACTGCATTCACACTATAGCAGAGCATAAATGCTTGCTGTGTTATTCATTCTTAATGATGGTATCCTTAATGCAACAAACAGATAAATTTGGCAAAATGTCCAAAGGTTGATGCTCAAACAGGCGCATTAGCGTTCAGTGATATTAATGGGCTACCCTATGGCTGAAGCACAGCACGCAAAAAAAGTGCATTTGCACCATGCTTGATTTCAGGTGCCATAGGACCTAAATGGCACTACAAGCGCAACATGCATTTCTGGACTCTTGCACATGAATGCCAAAACACTTTATTAACCACTTGCCCTCTAGAGGATTTACCCTCCATATTGACCAGGCCTCTTTTTACTACTCGGTGCTGCACTAATTCAACTGATAATTGCACGGTCATGCAATGCTGTACCCAAATGAAATATATGTCCTTTTTTTCACACAAATAGAGCTTTCTTTTGGTGGTATTTGATCACCTGTGCGCTCTTTATTTTTTGCGCTGTACACATAAAAAGACCAAAAATTTTGAAGAAAACGATATTTTTTCCGTTCGGCTATAGAAAAATACATGGTAAACTCAAAGTTTGTTATAAATTTAAGCCAAAATGTATTCTGCTATATATTTTTGGTGAACAAAATCCCAATAAGTGTATATTGATTGCTTTGTGTGAATGTTATAGCATCTACAAACTATGGTATAGATACTGTAATTTACGCTATTTTTTGCTATACAGCGCTGCACTAGTTTAACTGAGAATTGCGCAGTCATGCAATACGGTACATAAATTAAATTTATGTCCTTTTTTTCACACAAATAGAGCTTTCTTTTTTTTTCTCAAAACTTTTGTTTATAGCGCCAAAAATAAAAAGCGCACAGGTGATCAAATACCACCTGTGCATTTTTTATTTTTGGCGCTATAAACAAAAACGTTTTGAGAAAAAATTTTTTTTTGAAAAAACAATATTTTCTCATTTCTGTGATAAAAAATATCCAAAAAAAATAGAATTTCGTCATAAATTTAGGTCAAAATGTATTCTACTCTATGTTTTTGGTTAAACAAATCCCAATAAGTGTATATTGATTGCTTTGTGTGAAAGTTATAGCGTCTACAAACTATGGTATAGATAATGGAATTTACACAGCTTTTACTTTCTGACTGGCCATCACATTTCTTGAGGTGCTAAAATACCAGGATAGTACAAACACCCCCAAACGACCCCTTTTCGGAAAGTAGACACCCTAAGCTATCTGCTGAGAGGCATATTGAGTCCATGGAAGATTTATTTTTTTCCACAAGTTTCTGGAAAATGACAGAAACTTTTTTTTTACACAATTTACACAAAGTTGTCAGTTAAAAGATATATTTATCGCACAAGCCGTGGGTATATGTGGAATTACACCCCAAAATACATTCTACTACTTCTACCTAGTATGGGGGTACCACATATATGAGACGTTTTGGGAGCCTAGCCACATACAGGAGCCTGAAATCCAATAACCACTTTGAAAGCCTGAAGGTGCGTAATAACGTCCTCATTTCACTTCCTCACTACCTATCACAGTTTCGAAGGCCCTGAAATGCCAGCATAGCACCAAACCCCCCCCCCCCCACCAAATTACCCCTTTTTGGAAAGTAGACACCCCAAGGAATTTAAAAGAGGCATGGTGAGTATTTTGCAGATCTCATTTTTTCTCACAAGGTTTTGAAATATAAAAAAAAAAAGAAAAACTATGTTTTTGTTTTTTTTCTTCAATTTTCAAAAACTTGTTGCAACAAATGAGATCTGCAAAATACTTACCATGCTTCTTCTCAAATTCCTTGGGGTGTCTACTTTCCAAAAAGTGGTCATTTGGGGAGGTTTGGTGCTATCCTGGCATTTCAGGGCCTCCGAAACTGTGATAGGTAGTCAGGAAGTGTAGTGAGGAAATAAAGCCCATTAAAAGCCTGAAGGTGCTTATTGGATTTTGGGGTCCTGTACTTGGCTAGACTGCCAAAAACGTCTCTCACATGTGGTACCCCCATACTCGGGAGAAGTAGCAGAATGTATTTTGGGAATTAATTCCACATATACCTATGGCATGTGTGAGTAATAAATCATTTAAGTGACAATTTTGTGTAAAAAAAAAAATAATTTTTTTTTGTTTGTCATTTTCCAAAAACTTGTGGTAAAAAAATAAATTCTTCTATTGATTCAACATGCCTTTCAGCATATAGTTTGGGGTGTCTACTTTCCAAAAAGGGGTCGTTTTGGGGGGTGGGGGCATTTTATGCCTAGCATTGGAAGTTTATGCCACACATCACTCACTCTTCTAACCACCTGAAGATCAGGCCTTTTCTGACACTTTTTGTTAACATGAAAAAAATCTGTATTTTTTGCTAGGAAATTAATTTAAACCCCAAACATTATATTTTTTTTAAAGCAAACACCCTAGTGAATAAAATGGTGGGTGCTGCAATTTTTTATATCACATAGTACTTGTGCAGCGATTTTTCAAATGCAATGCATACGTTTTTAATATCCATAGGCAACGTTTTAAAAGCCTTTACAAGCTACCACTTTAGATTTACAGATGAGGTCTAGTGTTAGAATTACTGTCCTTGATCTGACATTCGTGGCGATATCTCACATGCATGGTGCAACCGCTGTTTCCGTACTGGCACAGGGTCAACACTCATGAACGCAGATGCGTGCGTGCGCGGGGAGGGCAAAGGTACTTTTTTTTTTGTTGTTATTTTGATTTTTTTAATTATTTTAACACTGTCCCCTTCATTTTTTTTTTGGATCACTTTTAATGCTATCACAGGGAATGCAAATATCCCCTATAACTTCAATGGGCATTGTCATATATTCTTTTTTGAGAAATCTGGGGTCTATCAGATTCTAGATATCTCCTCTGCCCTTACATTATCTAATCAAACCAAAATCGGTGTGATCAGATGCGTTCCCAATTTACAAATGGCACTGTTTATATCCTATGAAACTGAAGTGATGAAATGCTCGTAGCTTCCAATTTCTTAGACTATAGAGATGATTGGCACCATTCTGGCCTCCAATAAGCTCTATGGTCAGCTGGCAGAAACAGCGGCTGCATTCTCAGGTTGCCCCAATGGCATGGGACTGCCTGAGAAGGCCGTGGAAGGCAGTGGGGGAGGGGGGCATCATCTTCCGCTACTTGTAAAAGCAATCCTGCAGCTAATTAGCCACTAGGATTGCTTTTACATGAAAGCCGATCGCCAGCTGAAAAAAAACGATACCAGGATGATGCCTGCAGCTGTAGGCATCATCCTGGTATAACCAAAGTCCAGTGATGTACCAGTACGTCTCTGGTCCTTGTTGGGTATACAGTAATACCTCGGATTACGAATGTAATTCGTTCTGCAGGACATTTCGTGTAGCGAAGAGTTCGTAAACCGAAACACTGTTTCCCATAGAAATTCACTGAAAACCAATTAATCCATTCCAAAGGTAAGAAAAACAGTAAACGCTACTAAAATACTGTATGAGTTATTTTATTAACTCATGCGGTATTTTAGTAGTGACAACCATGTGTTAATGTTTCAGCTGTCAAAATTGCTAGCAAAATTATTTTACACTCAGCTGTCAGGTGCCAGTTTTTAAATGTAATTACGTTTTTTTTGTTTTTTTTTCTTCACTATACAGTAGTTCAGAAATTCATCTGTCACTTTCGCCCTCCAGCTAAAAGAAGAGAGAAAGATTCTTTTAGTTTATTTCCCCAAAAGAAACAATGTTTCCTTTCAGTTTCTTAAAACATACAAAGTATCCTTTAGCTTCCGGGAAACTGACAGCTAATGTTGTAACCTATAGTGAAGAAAAAAAAATACGGCAATGCATTTAAAAATCAGCACTGGCATACACTTAGTTTTGTGAAAAAAATTAGTGAAAATTTGTAAAGTGAGGCATTATTTTCAATGGATTTTCATTCGTAAACCGAAAATTACGTTAACAGAGGCATTCGTAAACCGAGGTATTACTATATATGCTATGTTCTTTTTTTTTTTTTTTTTTTGTATGCAGCCTCCGGACTGAATGAAAAAAAGAGAAGAGATCTCTGCCAGAAAAAGTGTGTTGTATGCCCACCATTAGAATATACCGCCCTGCATCCACCTACTCCCAATGGTGCCACATGCGCCAGTTCCAAGATTGTACAAATGTCTAAATAGTGGCACACTTGAATATAAACTGTCCACGTATAAGTGGTACCCCATATGGAAAAAGGATGACACCAAGTCCCAAACTATCTTGCCACTGCACCCCATGTAGTCTGGGCATCTGGGGGGCTCCACGTGACTATCTTTTCCCTCGTAAATCCGAAACTTATAAGTATAGCCTGTTGTCCTTTCACAGGTCTTCTACATCTTGACCCCATATCTGTCAGGCTTGCTGGGGAGAAATTGTTTGAATGCAAGGTGGCCAGAAAAATTAGTGAGGGACTCATCAACGTAGATTTTTTACTGGGGAGTATAGACATCTGCAAATTTTTGGTTAAGGTGATTTGTGAGGGGCTGAATTTTGTGGAGCCGGTCAAATTCAGGGTCACCCCGAGGATGACAGAGTGTACTGTTTTTGAAATGCATAAAACACATTATACGCTCACATCTATGCCTGGCCATGGCAGCAGAGAACACGGGCATATGTTGAATCGGGTCTGTGGACCAATACAACCGCAATTCATTTTTTCTAGTAATGCCCATGTTGAGGGTTAGGTCCAAAAAAAATTTAAATGTGGAAACCGTAATGGGTTTCCATGCGAATGGTCTGGCAAGGTTTGAATCTGGGTTGGTGGCGATAAACTGTTGTGCATATAAATTGCTTTGATCCACAATCAATGCAAACAGCTCCAAAAAATCAAAGGGAGTAGTTAAATTTGCTATTTCCACCTGAATTCCGGGTTGGGCAGTGACTGGGGGAAGTAAGGGTGCTGCAGAATTTGTGGGCTGTCAATCGGGATTTGCAAGCACATCCAGAAGGATACTAGGGGCTCTACGGGCCTGTGTGCGAATTCTTGGTGATTGCGGGACAATACTTGTGCTTGCCACCTCACATGCTTGTACTGCACTTATAGGACTCACCACATCACCAAGTGATACTGCATTGCTGGTATTATTATTATTATAAGACAGGATTTATATAGCGTCAACAGTTTGCTCAGCGCTGTACAATATAACGGGAGACAATACAGCAACAATGCAGTTCAATACAAGAGGGTTAGGAGGCCCTGCCCCTTGGAGCTTACAATCTAAGAGGTAAAGACCAGGAAGTACTAGGCCACTAGTACTCGACATTCACCAAAAGGTAGCGTAGCACTAGTACTGGCACTCTGCTGCATATGAGAGTCATCAAAATTTACCGGCAAGTGCTAACAGAGTTCAGGCCTGATTCTGCCAACAATGCGGTTTTGTGTGCAATGTATCAAGTGACAGTGACCTACTGAGACTGCACTTGCTGGGGGAGAGGGGGGGTAAGCGTAAGGGCTAAATGCAGGTGCTGGCAAGTGCCGGGGCTGATCCCGCTAACGCTGCACGTTGGGGGACGCTATACTAATGTGAACGCTGGTATAGTGCTGATCTGATCAAACATATTGATCCATTCAGACACTATACTAGCAATGGAGGTTTACTGTGTATGAGCGTCTTCCGGGCAATCGAGGGGTTAAATGTGATGACTGGTGTACTGAAGGGCAATCCGACGCTATCTGGGAGGGGCGTGAAAACCACGGGAGCACGAATCACATATATCATATGATATATATATATATATACATATATATATATACTGACAATTGCACGGTCATGTAACGCTGCACAAACATGAAATTTACATCCTTTTTTCCCCATGAATTGGACTTTCTTTCGGTGGTATTTGATCGCCTGTGCATTTTTTATTTTTTGCGCTATAAAAGAAAACCTGACAATTTTGAGAAGAAAAAAATATTTTGGACTTTTGCCTTTAAAACGTCCAGTAAAAAAATTTTAAATCAAATTTCCTCATAAATTTCAGCCAAAATTTATTTTGCGACATGTCTTTGCTAAAAAAAAATTCCAATTCGTGTAAATTAATTGGTTTACGTGAAAGTTATAGCGTTTACAAATGGCGGTATAGATACTGGATTTTTTTTTTATATACTAATAATAGCGGCGATCAGCGACTTATGGTGGCAATCAGTGACTTATGTCGGCGACCAGCGACTTATGGCAGTACTGCGGCAGACATTCTGACACTAGGGGGGAGCTGAGTTGAGGTCACCGACATCCCCAGTGACACCAATACAGTGATCAGTGCAAAAAAAACACTGGTACTGTACTAATGGCACTGGGGAAGGGGTTAACATCTTTAGGCAATCAAAGGGTTAACTGTGTGAGGGGAGTGTTTTACTAGTGGGGGGGGGGTTTCTTCACTGTTGCAAGCTGTCCAGAAAGCTAAGCTCTGCTCTCCGGAACAGTGAGCTGGGAACTGACAGGGAGCAGAGCTACATTGAAAATAATGCAGCTGTGCTCTATGTCACTGTTTGCCGGCAATCGCTGGGAACCGGCGGGTATTCACCGGCCTGGGACTCGGTGACTGACACCCACGTCCGCGATTGGTGCCATGGGCAGGGCGGTCACGTGCCTTGCACGTGCCCCCTAGCATGTAAACAAGGATCACATTTATATACTAGTAAGCTTGAAAGAGCAGGGCCCTCAATCCCCTCATGTTTTGCATTGTATTGGTATTGTTCTGTCACATGTTCTGTCCCCCTTTGTAATGTACAGCGCTGAGCGAACTATTGGCACTTTATAAATACTGTATAATAATAATATACGTGATCCTGCCTACAGGGGTCGCTTTGCCGCAGTATATGTACTGTGGGCGGTCCCCTAGTGAATAAGCAATTAAAAAAAAAATATTTAGTCTGCATGCACATGAGCACATTTTCCAATTCTGCTTAGAGACCCTAGAGTGGATTCACTAAAACTGGAGAGTGCAAAATCTGGAGCAGCTGTGCATAATAGCCAATCAGCTTCTAACTGCAGCTTGTTCAGTTAAGCTTTGAAAAAAAACTGGAAGCTGATTGGTTTCTATGCAGAACCAGGGGCGGACTGACCATTTGGAAACTCGGGCACTGCCCAAGGGCCCGGGGTCAGTAGGGGGCCCCATGAGATGCCCCTGGTACCTTTTTCATAGGCTTTTTTGAGTTTGGGCAAGGACACAGGGGCCCCATGATCCCCTATTGCCTGGGGGCCCCATGAGTTGTCAGTCCACCCCTGTGCAGAACTACACCAGATTTTGCACTCTTCAGTTTTAGTAAATCAACCCTATTGGCTGACCTCGGTGCCTTATATCTGTGCGTGTGTGCTACTTTATACAAATAACTGTGTACAACTGCCTTCATCCATTCATGTCTAAGAGTGCCTGTAAGCAACTCTAGGACATCAGAAGTACACAGTGGGATTTATTTACTTAAGCTGGAGAGTGCAAAATCAGGCTCACCTCTGCATAGAAACCAATCATCTTCTAACCTCAGCTTGTTTAATTAAGCTTTGGCAATGAAACCTAGAAGCTGATTGGTTTCTATGCAGAAGGGAGTCTGATTTTGCACTCTCCAGCTTTAGTAAATAAACCCCAGTGTCTTTACACTGCATGGCTAATGTGCCCATGTGCATGTACACATATGCCCTGGAATTCATAAAGACTGAAGCAGACAGATTTTATAAAAGAGTATCTCATGCTTTAAAAGTGGTGAAGAATATGCCACATTCATGTACCTTTCTAGAACTTGTACTTAAATTGGGCTCATGGTGTGCCACTTTTCGAATGCTTTGGAGACACTTTTGCAAAATTTGTCTGAGACAGTTGTTCTCTTTGTATGCCAAAAAAGAGTTGGTCTTAATTAGCCCCACTTTTACATTTGGCGCATTCAATGTGACACAACGTAAAGTGGCACAATCAATGAGACACAATGTAAAAGTGGCATTTTAGAACTACCCGAATTTAGTGCACGAGTCGCTGTCAGAATCAAAAGTGGTGAAAATGCTTCCTGAATTTTTGGACAATTCAGTAGCAAGAGGGATTAATGCCAGAAAAATGGCGCATCAGCTTTTCTGAATTCCTCCCATGGTGTTTAGAAGCACATGCATGAAAATTTATTCAGTTGGCTAGAATATTAATCTATTCTAATCACTAGAATGCAGTTCTGCTCATTTATGAAACCTCTGAAAACAGTTTTCATAAACATGCGTATGTGCAGTGGTGTGCTGCCCTAGGCAACAAAAAAATTGGAGCCCCCCCTCCCCCAGGGGCGAGAGCCTGACACCGACCAACACCCCCCCCAGTGGAGAGAGCCTTACAATGACCAACAACCCCCCCCTCCGTGGAGAGAGCCTGACAATGACCAACAACCCCCCCCCCTTCTCATTGAGTGAGAGACACTTACAGCTCTGAACATCCCTGGAAACAAGAGTTGGGCTCTGCATACTCCATCAAGCAGTCTCTCTCAGATCTCACCTGGTCCCTGTGCTGCATGTTCTGCCCCCATAAAAAGTGCCGCCCTAGGCAAATGCCTTGTTTGCCTTATGGGGAAATATGCCCCTGCGTATGTGCCCTTAGGGCTCATGCAGACAGGCGCTGAGACCCATCCTGTGTGCTGGGCCTCTGTTTTCTGCATCCACTTCGGAGCTGTGCCAACAGAAATGGATGCAGATGCAGCGCCTGCATGGAGACATGCGTCAAAGAGTGAGTGCACAGATCCAAACGCAGGCACTGTCATGGGAATTCAGTAAAGCAGTGATGTCACATTTCTAGCAGCATGGCCACTTTAATATGCAGATAAGCAAACTGGCGGTAACTGTGAGTACAGGAGGAGGGGAGTGTTGTGTGTTCATTACTTTATTAATATGCTTGAATGTGTTTTAGATTTACTTCAATGGTTGGTAGGAAGAAGGCTGCCCACATCTTGGCAACAAATGAGCCTGATGGGGGAACTCTGAGAGACTAGTTCTCCATCCTGACCTACCTTGGGCGGATTCCACAGTGCCTCTTCAGTCCAATAGTGGCTTTGGAATCTACCAACTGCTGTCCCCTGTCTATCACAGGCAAGGCGGCCCCAATAGGGACCTAGTCTCAGAGTCCCCCATCAGTCTCCACAGCAGATTGCCCTGTTGAATGGGTGGAACCTGACAGGGAACTCTGAGACTAGTTCTCCATCAGGTCCGCCTTGCCTATGATTGACAGTGCACGGCAGTGGGTGAATTCCAAAGGCTATTCGCTGTTGTTTTGCACTGTCAATCAAAAGTAAAGCGGATATGATGGATAACTAGTTTATCAGTTCCCCATAAGCCTCTGCTCACCTCTAGTTTAAAACTCTTTGGCCATGTGCTTGTCAGTGTAGAGGCGCAGACTCTGTGGAGGAAGGAACAAGTGCACTGAGGAAGGAACGTCCATACTGTTCCTCCATCCATGAATTCACCTACCCGTCTCTGACAGGTACATGAATCAGTGCTATGCCCTGAGGACTTCTGATGGGTCACAAATGATCTATAAGGGTACTCTGATAGGCACACATGAATTAAAGGGGCGCTCTAATGTGTACATACGGATTAACCACATCAATATCAGGCATTTTCACTCCCTTCCAGCCCAGTCCAATTTTCAGCTTTCAGTGCTGTCGCACTTTGAACGACAATTGCGCGGTCATCCCATATGAAATTTGTATCGTTTTTTGGAGACAGAGCTTTCTTTTGTTAGTATTCAAGCACCACTGCGGTTTTTATTTTTTGCTAAACAAACAAAAAACACCAAATATTTTGAAAAAAAACACCTTTGCTTAGTTTCTGTTATAAAATTTTGCAAATAAGAATTTTTCCTTGTTCACTGATGAAGTGGAACTGATAGGCAGCACTGTTGGGTGTCACAGATTGGACTGCACTGATGATCAGTGCCCTGGTTATCAGTGTAAACAATGTACTGACAGCCTTGCCAGTTATTGGCTCTTCTTTCCTCACATAGGCACAGTGTGTGAGGAAAAGACTGGCGATAACCGGCAAGGCTGTTTACATGTGATAAGCTGTGATTGGACACAGCTCATCACATGGTATAAGTCTACTCTGATCGACCTTTTACCCCGATATGTGATCACCTGTGACCAAAGGACACACTAGTCACAGAGCGAGCCCCAGGGGGTGGGGTTCTGGGAGGACGTCTACTGATGCCTTCCCAGAACTGGACGACCATGCAGTAGCCATCTTTTGGCTATAGCATGGTCTGCAAGTGGTTAAAGGGGCACGCTGATGGGGACACCTGATCTAGGGGGGCACCTGAGTAAAAGGGCACTCTGATGGGGACACCTGATGTAAGGGAACACTCTGATGGGAACATTGATCTATGGGGGCACTTTGATGAGGACACCTGATGTAAGAGGGCACTCTGATGGGGACACATGATGTAAAGGGGCACTCTGATGGGGACACTTGATGTAAGGGAGCACTCTAATGGGAACATCTGATCTAAAGGGGCACTTTGATGAGGACACCTGATGTAAGAGGGCTCTCTGATGGGGACACCTGATGTAAGGGAACACTCTGATGGGAACATTGATCTATGGGGGCACTTTGATGAGGACACCTGATGTAAGAGGGCACTCTGATGGGGATACATGATGTAAAGGGGAACTCTGATGGGGACACCTGATGTAAGGGAGCACTCTTAATGGGAACATCTGATCTAAGGGGGCACTTTGATGAGGACACCTGATGTAAGAGGGCTCTCTGATGGGGATACATGATGTAAAGGGGCACTCTGATGGGGACGCCTGATGTAAGGGGGCACTCTGATAGGAACATCTGATCTAAGGGGGCACTGTGATGGGGACACTTGATAGGGACAACTGATGAAAAGGGACACTAATGGGAACATCTGATCTAGGGGGCCACTCTGATGAGGACACCTGATCCAGGGGGGCACTCTGATGGGGGCACCTGATGTAAGGGGGCATGCTGATGGGGACACCTGATCTAGTGGGGCACTCTGATGGGGACACCTGATCTAGTGGGGCACTCTGATGGGGACACCTGATCTAGTGGGGCACTCTGATGGGGACATCTGATCTAGGGGGGCACCTAATGTAAGGGAGCACTCTGATGGGAACATCTGATCTATGGGGGCACTTTGATGAGGACATCTAATCTAGGGGGGGACTCTGATGGGGACACCTGATCTAGCGGGTGCACTGATGGGGACATCTGATCTAGGGGGACACGTGATGTAAGGGGGCACACTGATGGGAACATCTGATCTATGGGGCCACTCTGATGGGGACAACTGATCTAAAGGGACACTTTGATGGGGACATCTGATCTAAGGGGGCACTCTGATGGGGACACCTGATCTAGGGGGTACACTCTGATGGGGACATCTGATCTAGGGGGACACCTGATGTAAGGGGGCACTCTGATGGGGACATCAGATCTAGTGGGGCACCTGATGTGATGGGAACATCTGATCTATGAGGACACGATATAAAAGGGCACTGATGGGGATATCTGATCTAAGAGAGCACTCTGATGGTGACACCTGATGTAAATGGGCTCTGTGACAGCACAAACATAAGATTTGGACCTCATCTGAAACAAAATGTTAATGAATTTGTATTGAATTTTATTAAAATACCCCTGCCCTATAATTTTTATACACATAGTATATTATGCACATAATTCCCTTTAACCACTGTGAGATAAACATACAAGACATAAAAAAATCTGCATGCAGCAATCTGAACACCAAAGCCAAGAAGAGATCTCCATGCACAGATCCGGCGGGCTGTCCACCTGTACGCTACCATTAGCGCAGGAAGACGCAGGAGGCGCTCCAATGCGTCCATTGCTCTCCGCACATCTGTCCTGTGGACGCAGCTCTCGCTCTGCCCGGTTATACCCCGAAGGATGCTGCAGAGGGAGCCGCGCTAGCTTCTCCCAGGCTTCCATCTCTCAGCGGAGAAGCCGGTTGGGCGCCGCCTCGGTGACGTCACGACGACTACCACCCCAGCTGCTGTCAAGGCAGGGCCAGCCGTGACATCACCGAGCTGCATCGTCCGCGTCACACGGCAGCAGCCCAACCTGCAGCTGTGTTCGGGGCGGCCGGGGCGACGAACAATACCCGGAGCATCCGCTGCATCACCGCGGCCTTCCCCTGCACCTCCTCCCCCCCCCGGTTCGGTCCATGAGCAGCATGTAAACAATGCAGACATAGGCGGCCGGCAGGGAGCTCAGCACACCGCGGGGCACCATGGATTTCCAGCAGCTGGCGGACGTGGCGGATAAATGGTGCTCCAACACCCCCTTCGACCTCATCGCCACCGAGGAGACCGAGCGGAGGATGGATTTCTACGCCGATCCCGGGGTCTCCTTCTACGTGCTGTGCCCGGACAACGGCTGTGGGGACAATTTCGTGAGTGCGGGAGGGGGGGAGGGGAAGGTATGCGAGGACGACGATGATGATGATGAGGAGGATGGTACCCATCACAGTGCGTTATACAGGGAGGTGGACTTCCCTGGGGATGTGCTATAGAAGGATGACATAGACGGGACAGGGCCCGGTGACTAGGCTCTATACACCGGGGGCCCTCATATCTGCTGCAGTATTGCCAGACATACACATAGACAGTATATCCTTCCTGTGTATAGGAACATGCAGCTGTAATGGCAGTGCTGGAGGAGAATGACATACATAGGCAGGCAGGGCCCAGTGACTATGCTGTATATACCAGGGCCCTCATATGTCTTGCTGAATTGTCAGACATACTAACATTTATCCGGTCTGTATTTAGGAACATGCTGGCTGTGCCAGAGGAGAATGTCACAGACAGACAGTACAGGGCCTAGTGACTGCTTCATGCTGCACTACTGCCAGCTACACATACTGGACATATACGGATATCCTTCCTGTATTCAGGAACCAACTGGAAATGGCTGAGCTACAGGAGGATGACATACACTGGGGGCCTACAATGTTCACATGTATCCTTCCTGTATTTAGGAGCATGCAACCGGTAATGGCAGTGCTGGAGGTGAATGCCATACATAGACAGTGCATGGCACCCAGTTACTAGGCCTTATACACTGGGCCCCCTCATACATGTGGCAGAATTGCACGGAATACATACATTTATCTGTCCTGTGTTGAGGAACAGCCACCTTGTAATGGCAGCAGTAGAAGAAAATACCACAGGCAGGCGGTGAACAGGGCCCAGTGACTACGCTGTATACTCCAGGGGTCTGATATATGCTGCAGTACTGCTAGTTATAGATAAATATACATCCCTCTTGTATTCAGAAACCAATTGGTAATGGCTGTGCTACAGGAGGATGACATATATTGGGGCCTACAATGTTCAGCAACATATTTATCCTTCCTGTATTTAGGAACATGCAGATGGTAATGGCAGTGCTAGAGGAGAATGCCATACATAGACATTACGGGGCATTCAGTGACTAGGCTTTATTCAGCCAGGTATACATACATTCATCCTTTCTTAATTTAAGAACATGCTGGCTGTGCTGGAGGAGAATGTCACAGACAGTATAGGGCCTAGTAACTAGGCTGTATACACCAGAATCTGGTACATGCTGCACTTCTGCCCGGTACACATTCATATACAGTGGGCGTAGACAAGAATAACCCCCCTTTTAATATAACCACATTTTGTTGCTTTGCAGCCTGAAATGAAGACAGACACAGTTTTTGTTTTATTCAGCTGAATTTAATCAGTACAAGGTATAATATCCAAGTGAGAGATATAACCTCAACATATCAGAAAAATAATTGAAAACATTCAAAACAGAATCCCTGAGTTGGAAAAATGATCACCCCCCTCCTAAAAATGACTTTCAAAAAAGCTATTTGACTTTCAACTTTGATCAGCTGTGGTCATTTTGATTATCTCAGCATGAAAAGAGCTTTCCTGGAACATTTCAGTCCCTTGTAGTGCAACTGAAGTAAAAAATCAACAGTAACATCAGTAACATGGCTGTGCTAGATAAGAATGCCA
This sequence comes from Staurois parvus, assembly GCF_062004578.1. Taxonomy (NCBI): domain Eukaryota; kingdom Metazoa; phylum Chordata; class Amphibia; order Anura; family Ranidae; genus Staurois; species Staurois parvus. Next base: position 3,497,535 of record NW_028318466.1, on the reverse strand, counting down.
CAGGCAGTGCAGGGCCCAGTGACTAGGCTTTATATACCAGGGCTGATATGTGCTGTAGTACTTCCAAGCAAACATACATTCTATCCTTCCTGTACTCAGCAACCAACTGGTAATGGCTGAGCTAGAGGAAATTGTCATAGATAGGGGCCCACCAAGTAGATTCTGTCTTTCAGGAAACAAATAAACGTATGCTTCCTGTATTCAGGAATATGCTGCTGATAGCCAGTACAAGGCACCCATTGACTAGGCCTTATATCAGTGGTAGTCTGATATGTGTTGCAGCCTTGCCAGGCAAACATACATTTATCCTTTCTGAATTCAGGTTCAAGCAGATGGTAATGGTTATGGTAGAGGAGATCGGCAGTGCAGGGACAAGTGATTTTAAGGGCCAGTTCTCTAGCACCATGTTTGGTACACTTGAGAGCCTTTTCCATACAGTTTTCTTGGCTAATGTTCTACAGGATAGGTCTCCAGATCTTTCCTCAACCCTCCCTAATTGCTCAGCTTGGCACTGGCATGCAGAATGTGGTAATGCATGTGCATAGCCAATTTAGACAGAAGCCAATTTACCTACCAGCATGTACACTGCTCAAAAAAAGGAACACTTTTTAATCAAAGTATAGCATCAAGTCAATTAGACTCCTGGGATATTACTCTAGTCAGTTAAGTAGCAGAGGGGGTTGTTAATCAGTTTCAGCTGCTTTGGAGCTAATGAAATTAACAACAGGTGCATTAGATGGGCAACAATGAGATGACCCCCAAAACAGGAATGGTTTTATAGGCCACTGACATTTTTTCCCCTACTCATCTTTTCTGACTATTTTTCACTAGTTTTGCATTTGGCTAGGGTCAGTGTCACTACTTGTAGCATGAGGCGATACCTGGACCCTACAGAGGTTACACAGGCAGTCCAACTCCTCCAGGATGACACATCAATACATGCCATTGCCAGAAGGTTTGCTGTGTCTCCCAGCACAGTCTCAAGAGCATGGAGGAGATTCCAGGAGAAAGGCAGTTACTCTAGGAGAGCTGGACAAGGCCATAGAAGGGGCTTAACCCATCAGAAGGGCCAGTATCTGCTCCTTTGTGCAAGGAGGAACAGGATGAGCACTGCCAGAGCCCTACAAAATGACCTCCAGCAGGCCACTGGTGTGAAAGTCTCTAAGCAATCAGAAACAGACTTCATGAGGGTGGCCTAAGGGCCCAAAGTCCTCTAGTGGGCCCTGTGCTCACTGCCTGGCACCATAGAGCTTGATTGGCATTTTCCATTGAACACCAGAATTGGCAGGTTTGCCACTGGCGCCCTGTGCTTTTTACAGATGAAAGCAGGTTCACCTTGAGCACTTGTGACAGACGTGAAAGGATCTGGAGAAGCCGTGCAGAACATTATGTTGCCTGTAACATCGTTCAGCGTGACCATTTTGGTGGTGGGTCAGTGATGGTCTGGGTAGGCCTTTATCCTTGGACCCATTATCAGACACTGGTGCAGTGAGTTCTGGGTTCCTCCTGGTGCATGACAATGCCCGGCCTCATGTGGCGAGAGTAAGCAGGCAGTTCCTGGAGAATTAAGGAATTGATACCATCAAATGGCCCCCACGCTTGCTTGACCTAAATCCAATAGAACACCTCTGGGATATCATGTTTTGGTCCATTCAATGTTACCAGGTTGCACCTCAGACTGTCCAGGAGCTCAGTGATGCCCTAGTCCAGATCTGGGAGGAAATACCCCAGGACACCATCCGTCGTCTCAGTTGCATGCCCCGATGTTGTCAGGCATGCATACAAGCACATGGGGGCCATACAAACTACTGAATACCATTTTGAGTTGCTGCAATGAAATTTCAGCAAAATGGACTAGCCTGCTGCATCATTTTTTCACTTTGATTTTTGGGGTGTCTTTGAATGCAGTCCTCTGTAGGTTGATAGTTTTCATTTCCATCACACGATGGGGCATTCTTACATTCCTAACACATTACCCAGTCCATATCAGTATAGATATCCAGCATGATATTTTTCACCATTGAGATCTGATGTGTTTTAAAGCCATTCCTTTAATTTTTTTGAGCAGTGTATTTGGAGTGTGAATGGAAACCCACACAAGCACAGGCAACATTTGCAAACTCATGAAGATTGTATCCTGGGCAGGGTTTAAACCAAGGACCCCATTGCTTCAAGGCATAGTTGCTAGAAACTAAACCACTGTGCTGCCCTTTCTTGATACTGGGGGCTTTATGTGAGGTCCGTGACATCCCCGAGTACTGCACATCAAATTCAGTGAATGTGATGCTAAAGAAAGCTATATAGAAACTGTAAGTGACACTAAAGCTTAATTTTTTTTTAAATAACAAACATGTCTATACTTACCTGCTCTGTGCAGTACTTTTGCACAGAGCAGCCCTGATCCTCTTCTTTTTGGATTCCTGCCGGGGCTCCTAGCTCCTCCCCTTTAAATAGTGCCCCAGGGAAATCCGTTTGCCCTGGGGACACTGCTTGAAGGGGAGGAGCCAGGAGCGCCGGCAGGGACCCAAAAAGGAGAGGATCAAGGCGGGAGCCAATGGGCTTCCGCTGCTGTCTTAGCCAATGAGGAGGAAGAGTCCCCAGAGAGCAGAGGCTGTTGAGAATGTCGCTGGATCTGAGTTCAGGTACTAAAGGGGGCTGCAGCACATAGAAACCTAGAATACATAAAGGTAAAAAATCTTGAGCCTTGAGAACCACTTGAAGTCATGGTCATGACTACATTCATGCTTCAAGAGATGGACAAAGACTGCAGACTTATTATAGGAGTTGGAGACTAGGGACATGCTGCAGAAAGCAATTACAGACTAGAGACGTGTTTCAGGAAATGGTCACAGGCCTTATATACACGGGCATATCATCCTTGCAAAATACTGTGTTTGCCTGCACAGGGTGCATCATTCATGTCTATTGGGACACAATGGCTGCACAGACACAGCCACTGGTCCATTTGACAGTCATGCAGTTGCGGCTGCATGTCCCCAAAACACAGCTCACCACTGGGGCAAAAAAGGTTTTAATGCACCCCCTGTAAGAAAAATTCATGCATGCTGAGGTTTTTTGCTGCGCTACTCTCTGCATGTCAACCACATGTCAACACTTGTCATTTTGTGACACTTCAATAAAGTTAAAAAAAGGAAAACCGTTAACCACCACACGACTGCGCCATAGCCAAAAGACAGCTGCAGCACGGTCATCTAGTTCTAGAAGGGTGTCTCGGGCACGATCTGTGATCAATGTGTCCTTTGGACACAGCTGATCACAGATAAAGGTGAAGGGCCAATTACAGCTGCCCTTTACCATGTGATCAGCTGTGTCCAATCACAGCTGATCACATATAAACAAACTTCTCTTTTCCTCAGCGCTGTCATTGTGTGAGTAAAGGAGAGCCGATAACTGGGAATCCTGACAGCACACATTTACACTGATAATCAGGGCACTGATTCAGGTCAGTGCCAGCCAGTGTCCATCAGTTCCGCCTTATCAGTTCCCATTAGTGCACATTAGAGAAAAGAAAAAGTATTTATTTGCTGAATTTTATAACACAAATGAAGAAACACCTTTTTTTTTAAATTTTCTGACTTTTTTTGTTTGATTAGCAAAAATTAAAAACCCAGTGATGATTAAATACCACCAAAAGAAAGCTCTATCTGTCTCAAACATTTGCTAAAAACTTCATATGGGTACAGTGTTGCATGACTGTGCAATTGTCATTCAAACTATGACAGCGCTGAAAGCTGAAAATTGGCCTGGGCAGGAAGGGGGTGAAGGTGTCCGGTATTGAAGAGGTTAAACAGTGTAATGTGATGAAATGGTGTGAACGACCATTCACTGGCCTCAATAAGTATCTAGGGAAGGGAAACAGACTACTGTCTGCAGGGGCCCTGAGGGCCACAGATTGGGGGCCACACGCTGGGCATAAGGGGTTTATACATTGAAGGTCTACTATGTGCTGCATAATTGCCAGGCAGACATACAGTATATTTAATCTTCCTGTATTGAGAAGCATGCTGAGAGACTGAGCCAACTGACAATCAGGTATCTGGGTGAATCCTGACATTAATGTTGGGATCCTTTCAGAGCCTGGAGCAGCTCTGTGACGTCTCATTCTGGATCATAGGAGAGCAAAAGTAAGTGCAAAAAAAAGCTTTGGCCATACTTTTTATTTAAAGCAGGAGTTTTAGAAAAAGGCTGGTAGGTAGAGATTTTTGAGTAGAAAAGGCTTTTTGTGTACACTGCCTGCGGCACAACTCCATAATTGCAGAGTGCAGCACTCTGAGAACTAGAGGAGGAGCCAGGTGTTGGAGTAATGTAACTTTAGCACTTATGTATGGGAGTTACATCATCAGTGGGTGTCCAGTGGTCATAGATAGGAGATACAAAAGAAGTGGTGAGGAAGAGCACAGAACAAGAAGAGGGCAACTAAGGGGTCATCTTGCCATAATGTGAAAGTACCTGCACTTTTTTCAAAGTGCAGACAGCTAGGTTTGAAGTCCATCTCTGGGAAAGACAGAATTCCTCCATGCAGCAGGGCTCTGCTGCAAGGATTAAATGCTCATTTACGACTAGAGTCAGCTAAAAAAGTTAGGAACCCGTTCTTGTTTTTTTTTTTTGGCGTAGTGTGAGTTGTCAGCACCCCCCCCCCCCTCCCCGGGGGGGGGGGGGGGGTGCTACGGCAACACTGCACTGTGTTTTAGGTGCCATTGAAAATAATGACACCTGAACCTGAGTTTTGTGATCACAGCGATTCTGCTGCGATCCCAAAACGCCCAGGAGTGAATGGCGCTGCCCTGGTTCACACACATGCGATTCTGAATTTGTTTTGCATGACAGGCTAAATATTTTGTGTTTTTATTGAGGTAGTTCACACAGATGCGATCCACACGTATTGTGTTTTAAGTGTCATTATGAAAAGGGTCCTGTGCTTGTTTGTAACGGTGCGTTCCAGACTTGCAAGTGATAGCGTGGCATTGCAGAGATGAGTGTTCATGTAGGATTGCTATTGACAGGATATTTCCCATTGAAGTCTAAAGGAGGTGTTTTTTCGCATTGACATCTACGGGCGGTGGGTTTTTTTTGCATTGAAGTCTACGGGCGGTGTTTTTCCGCATTGAAGTCTACGGGCGGTGTTTTTCCGCATTGAAGTCTACGGGCGGTGTTTTTCCGCATTGAAGTCTACGGGCGGTGTTTTTCCGCATTGAAGTCTACGGGCGGTGTTTTTTCGCATTGAAGTCTACGGGCGGTGTTTTTTCGCATTGAAGTCTACGGGCGGTGTTTTTTCGCATTGAAGTCTACGGGCGGTGTTTTTTCGCATTGACGTCTACGAGAGGCGTTTTTTTGCATTGACGTCTACGGGAGGTGGTTTTTCGCATTGACGTCTACAGGCGGCGTTTTTTCACATTGACGTCTACGTGTGCGTTTTTTCCCATTGACGTCTACGTGTGCGTTTTTTCCCATTGACGTCTACGTGTGCGTTTTTTCCCATTGACGTCTGCGTGTGCGTTTTTTCCCATTGATGTCTGCGGGCGTCATTTTCCCATTGACGTCTGCAGGCGGCGTTTTCCCATTTGATGTCTGTAGGAGCATTTTCCATTTGAAGTCAGTGAGAGGCAGTGTGTGAACCCAGGCACCAGGATACCATTGTTAGTCGCCCTGGCACTTGGGATTTGTAGAGCCCTGGACTAGGGCACAAGAAAAAACACTTTCATTTACAGTGACCCTCTGCTCCCCTGACTGCTGGCATTTTCTTCTTCACTGGCTGGTAGGTGGCTCCCCATTGTCCTCAAATCGATTGAGGAGCTATGGGCCTGCATTGTACTTGGACCTGTGACCACCAAAGGCTGCAGGTGCATGTTTTACAGCCTGGAGGGAGCCTGCAGTGGAAGGTAAGAAAAAGTGCATTTTCTGCTACCTACCTTGCAATGCAGCCCCACTGCAAGGAAGGATTTTGTTTTCCCTGCTTTAAGCTCCACTTTAACATTCATGCATTAGTTTACAAGTTGAAGGGGACTTTTGGAAGATATTTACAATTGTGACAAGAGAAATGTGGTCATTTCTGGCCTCCTCTATGTCTGGCTGTGTGGCTTCTGCGCTTCACTCAGTATTAAAACAGGGCAGGTAAATATTATTTTTTTTTTCTTTATGGGAAGATCCTAGTCCAGCCTTTCCCAACCTTTTCAATACAGAGGAACCCTTGAAATAACTTTCCAGTCTCAGGGAACCCATGCTAAAAATGTCTATATCTACAACTCTTGATGCATTAGTGTAATGGTCACTGTGAATAATGCTCCTTACACCTGTGGTCATTGGGAAGAATCCCCCCCTTACAGATAGCTAAAAGGTTCAATGGTGTCAGTGGGACACTTATCTGAGAGGCAAAATTCCTTATTGCTCAAGGAACTGTATACAACCTCTGGAGGAACCCTGGGGTTCCACGTAACCCTGGTTGAGAACTCTGTCCTAGTCACTTGAAGTATCAGCAGGATAGCTAGGCAACCAGCATTTTCAGGATGAGAGGTCAGCTATTGCACCCTGTTGAAGTCACAGATGGATATTTAGTCTGATAGACATTGTACTAACAACCCTAATGTATCTACATATGGCTAGTTGGCACTAGAACTAGACCTCACTGCCCAGTGTATTTGGTAATCTAATAGACTTTGTTCGGACCCCAGTCGTTTAGCTGGGGTTTCAACCCTCTTAATGACTTGTATATGGCAGTTCCCTGAGCATCTCCATTATCAGGGCTCAGTGCAAAGGCACAGCCAGCAGTGAAGAAGATTTCAGCCAGAGGGGAGGAAAACAAAGCTCTTGTAAGTGAGCAGCTAGGGTGGGGGCATTCACTGTGGTTTAGTTTAGGAGGCCCATGGAGGTTGTGTCTAAAAGTACAGTGGTCTTTTAAGCCGCCTTTTCTTCAACCATTTTCTTTGGCAGATGTTTTTTTCATGCTTTTCAAAAAAGGCTAGAGGCCTATTTTCAAATTACTCACATCATGCTAAAATATAGCTCCCATTGTGCTGACAATGTAGCAACAGCTGTGCATGACTGGTAGCTTCTTTGGCTTGGGCAACAGCATTCCTTAGGCTCCATGCACACGGGGTGTTTTGATAATGCTAGTAACGTTAGCTGTGTAAAGTCACATTTAAAACTTGAGTTTTTCAGCTTTTTATTAGTGTTTTTGCATTAGTGTTTAGCAGCGTTTTTTAGCGTTTGCGTTTTTTAGCATTTTTTCCCCAAAAAAATAGTTTTTTGGGTAAAAAAAACACCCAAAACTGCCAGTTTGCTGCGTTTTACCACATTTTTCAGTGTTAGAGTGTTTTTACAGCTAAAAAACTCATAGAAACCCACTAGTCGTTGGGTTTTTTCCAGCCAAAAAATGTCCCAACCAAAAAACGTTGATTACAGTCAATGTGTGTATGGACACATAGGATAATATGCTGGGGGGTTTACTATCTGTAGAAAAAAACATCAAAAGCCAAAAACAGCCACTGTAAAAACGTCCAGTGTGCATGAGAACTAACTGAGCTTTTGTAAAGTACATACAACATAATTTTATGTATTTGTTGCAATATGCACTTGATTAAAGGAGCAATAAACTATGATACCAAACTAAGGTGCCCACATGGGTTTCAAAGGTGCCATCTATTTATCACACAACCATTAAGTCTGGCAATGGAAAGTTTGCTGCCCACGAGTGAACTGGTTTAGTTCTATGGCAAATTGTAGACAAATTATAATTAAAGGAGGTCTGTGGTCACCCTTCCGTTTTCTAACATCAGCATTGTTTTAGAAATACAAAGAATAGTTATTATTTACAATCCAATATAAGCTTTCTTGAAAAATCTCCTTTCATGTTGTAGTGCTGCCCGTCTACTGGCCATCTCTTTCCACAGCTTCCTGGATTCTGTGCATGCTTTGCAGCTTCTCTTTACATTTATTTTCTAAGGACTACATATCCCATGGTACCGTGCTGCCTTCCAGCAGTGATTCCTGTGCTGACTCTGCCTCCTGAAACTCCTCCTCTCTCAGCACCTCTGTAGCTCAGACAGCAAGTTCTGTGAATTCTCTGATACAGCAGTGCCTATCAACAGAACACAGTCAGGGGTGTGGACATTTTTGAAAAAACTACTTGTCCAGGGACTAAATCAGTGTCCCAATCTACTTGTCCCTCATAACAATCTACTTGTACAGATGAAAAAAAAATGTTTCTTTTAACCAAAACCGTATTTAAATCGGAGGTGACTTTAGTAATGTCTGGAGCTTTTAAAAACAAAAGGGGCTTTATGGCAACTTAAACATTTATTTTTAACATTGCGCTGTTCATCCTGTTCTCCTCCCCTCCCTGCCTCTCTTCAGCCTCACCTCCGGGAACTAGCAGGGAGGTGAGAGACCTTGCAGTGTAATGAGCACCAATTGGCTGCTTCTCAGGAAAGGGGAGTGTCGGGTTTATTCTTTATCCCTTTCGCTGCCAGAGCCGTTTTTGCTTTTCTTTTGCACAAGTTTAAAAAAATCCTTTTAGGCCTGAAGATGACATAAAACCCCCAAACATGATATATTTTCTGAAAGCACCCTTGAGAATAAAATAGTGGTAGTTCCAAATTTTTATGTCACATGATATTACAGGAAAATTTCAGTAAAAATACAAGTACATTAATTTTAGGGCACAAGAAAGCAATAAAATACCCCCTTTTTTGTAAAATATAAAAGATCAGGTTGCACCGAGTAAATAGATATCTAACATGTCAACCCTTAAATTTGCGTGCGCTTGTGAAATGGCGACGAACTTCAGTACCCTATATTTTCTGTAGGCAACACTTTTAAAGCTTGTTATTGGTCATCAGTCTAGCGTTACAGAGGAGGGCTGGTGCTAGAATTATGGCTCTCATTCTGGAATTCGCGGCGATATGTAACATGTATCGTAATTGTCGTTTTCATACGTAGACACCCCTGCGTGTGCTTTTATGTTTGTACGTGTGTATATGTGGCCTCAGTTTTTTTTTGAGGGGGGGGGGGAATGTTATGTGCTTGAGTGTAACTTTAATTTTTAACAATAAAAAAAAAACTACTTTTTTTTTTGTCCTCTATGTGATGCTTTTTGCTGAAAGGTTCTCTTTATTGAGACCAAGGTCTGCGTGTCTTCCCTCTGCTCCACTGAATGTAATGCAGTGCATATCGTATTGCATTGTATTCTTTCCTGGCCTCCATGGCTGGGAATCTCTACCCAGGGACCCGGAAATTACATCATAACCTCACGTATCTGCTCTCCTCCTTCCCCTCTAGCCGACGGCGGTGAGCCGGTCCCAGGTCCACAGATGGGCAAGCCAAGCCCGGGAGACCTCACACGGGAGGGGGAGGAGAGGCTGGCACTGTGTGGAAGCAATCGGCGGCAGCGCTGCCACCTGAATTCTTCCACCTGACAGGTGAGCCCTGCTGCTTGCCCACAGCAGGGGTAAAGGTTGAAATAAACTATCTGATATGAAATCAACATCCCTGCATAGTGAATACATGTCGCACGGGGTTCTTTATTAGTACGTTTACGAATTTCAACCTCGTCCAGATTATTAGGAGTAGGCTGGAAATAGTTGAAATACGATATCATTTTGACCATAGTTACACTTTAAACAATGACTCATGGCACAGTAATGCATCATGTACTATGGTATCATTTCAGACTGTGATTAAAGCACAGACAGACTTGTCCATTTACTATATTTACCCCCAGGAGAAAACCTGAGATGTCTCCTAGTGACCCCATGTTCTTTTCTCGTCTATATATGTAGACATGAATAGTCACATTGTTCCTATATATGCAACCATCTCCTGAGGCCTATGGCAGTATTAAATCCATACATTGAGGGTATATTCACACCAGAATTGGTGGGACTGCATTGGGTGGCTGGTCCCAGGTAGTCCCACTGCATAGATAACGCAAAATGCTTAGTTCATACCGCTGCATTGCAGCATGCCATGGTATGAGGCAATCCACTGCCTTGCACCATGCAGTCGGCAGTTGAACTTAATGAGATGCCTTTGTGACATCTCAATAAAGTTTAACAAAAAATAATAATTTTATATATATATATATATATATATATATATATATATATATACAGTTATGTTCAAAATAATAGCAGTGTGTTGAAAAAAGTGAATAAAGCTCAAAATCCTTTTAATAGCTTTTATTTCCATACACACAAATGCATTGGGAACACTACACATTCTATTCCAAATCAAAACATGAAGAAAAATAGATCAAATTTGTGTTGTTCCTCTAAAAAAAATTGAAGAAAAGTGAATATTAGACTGTTCAAAAAAATAGCAGTGTTTGTATTCTTCTTTATAAACTCAAACATTCACTATATAAACTGAAAAATGTTTGAAGATTTTGCTTTCTTTTGAATCACTTAATTAATATTTAGTTGTATAAGCACTGTTTCTGAAAACTGCTGTACATCTGTGTTGCATGGAGTCAACCAACTTCTGGCACCTGTGAACAGGTATTCCAGCCCAGGATGATTGGACTACATTCCACAGTACTTCCCTATTTCTTGGTTTTGTCTCAGAAACTGCATTTTTGATGTCACCCCACAAGTTTTCTATTGGATTAAGATCCGGGGATTGGGCTGGCCACTCCATAACGTCAATCTTGTTGGTCTGGAACCAAGATGTTGCACATTTACTGGTGTGTTTGGGGTCGTTGTCTTGTTGGAACAGCCATTTCAAGGGCATCTCCTCTTCAGCATAAGGCAGCATGACCTCTTCAAGTATTCTGATGTATTCAAACTGATCCATGATCCCTGGTATGCGATAAATAGGCCCAACACTGTAGTATGAGAAACATCCCCATATCATGATGCTTGCACAACCATGCTTCACTGTCTTCACAGTGTACTGTGGCTTGAATTCAGTGTTTGGGGGTCGTCTGACAAACTGTCTCCGGCCACTAGACCCAAAAAGAACAATCTTACTTTCATCAGTCCACAAAATGTTGCGCCATTTCTCTTTAGGCCAGTCAATGTGCTCTTTGGCAAATTGTAACCTCTTCAGCACGTCTTTTTTTTAACAGTGGGACTTTGCGGGGGCTTCTTGCAGATAGCTTGGCTTCACATAGGCGTCTTCTAATTGTAACAGCACTCACAGGTAACTTTAGACCTCCTTTGATCTTCCTGGAGCTGATTGTTGGCTGAGTCCTTGCCATTTTGACTATTCTTCTATCCATTCGAATGGTAGTTTTTCACTTTCTTCCACATCTTTCAGGTTTTGGTTACCATTTTAAAGCATTTGCGATCATTTTAGCTGAGCAGCCTATCATTTTCTGCGCTTCTTTTTATGTTTTCCCCTCTCCAATCAACTTTTTAATCAAGGTACGCTGTTCTTCTGAACAATGTCTGGAACGACCCATTTTCCTCAGAATTTCAGAGAGAAATGCACTGTAACCAGCATGTGCAACATTTGCTGCCTTCCTTCCTTCCTTAAATAAGGGCAATAATTGCCACCTGTTTTTCAAAGAATGAATGACCTCACTAATAGAACTCCACACTGCAATTATTTTGAACATGCCCCTATCAATTAGTGATTCAATTACACAGAATCAGCAGCATGCATGTCATGACTGTTGGGTCTGTTGGATTTCTATTACTCTACTACACCTGCTAGTAAATTATTTGCCTTGTAGAAATATCATTTCTACCAAAAACAGTGATTGATCAGGTTAGTGATGTCTGACTGCTATTATTTTGAACACAACTGTATATATATTGGAAACCGTGCGATCTGCCGAGCTCAGTGCATCAGGCCCCATTCACACAGTGTAGCATTTTGTGCATTTTCCCAAATGTAAATGTACGTATGTGCATGATTTGTTCAGGCGTTTTTGGGCTTTTTGAGTCCTGGCATTTTTGTATTAGCCAATAGAGAAAGATCATCTGTGACATCGGTTGTTGCCATGCCAGAAAAACTCTCTTGGTCCCGCAGCAAAACGCGCTAAACATGTTTCTGTGTATTTCCATGGGAATGAAAATGTGCCAAAGACATATCAATCTGCCCGAACGGAGCTCCCAAAATAGCTCCAAAACTGTTTTGAGCTGCAAGCGTTCTGCTTCAGGTGACTTGGAGTGGAGATGTGAACCATCTCCATAGAGTAATATTGATTTTTTTTTCTTCTCCCTGAGTGTATCGGAGCTTCGAGCTTTGCACAATAAAACGCTCAGGTGTGAATAGGGCCTTTAAAGTGGTTGTAAAGGTTAAAGTGTTTTTACCTTAATGCATTCTCTGCAGTAAGGTAAAAAAAAACTTTTATTAGCTCGCTCGCAGTCCCCCTTAAATACTTACCTGAGTACGATTTTAATCCAACGTTGTGCAAGTCTGCAGCAACTCCTCTCCCCACTCTCACAGACTTGGATGAGTGCAGTGGGAGCCATAGGCTCTTGCTGCTGTCAGGCAAAACCTGTAAGCAGGGGGCGGGGCCAATCCAGACTGAATAGACCAAAAAGCCTGGTTCGGGATCGAATGCGCACAAGTGCTCCCATAGGGGCCAATCCAGACTGTGTGAATAGACCAAAAAGCCTGGTTCGGGATCGAATGCGCACAAGTGCTCCCATAGGGGGCACTTGGCAGGGGACGGAGGAACCAGAAGCGCTGGAAGGGGGAGTGTAACGTGTGTTATTTTAATTTTAAAAATCAAGCTTTACAGTCACTTTAAGCATCATTTCTTGTTGTATGTGTGGCCTAATTGGTGTCCTAGGAGGTTTGGTTGTGGAAGAGTTGAACATTATTACCCTCTAAAGCAGGGGTGTCAAACTGGCGGCCCTCCCGCTGTTGCGAAGCTACAAGTCCCATCATGCCTCTGCCTTTGGGAGTCATACTTGTAACTGTCAATCTTGCAATGCCTCATGGGACTTGTAGTTTGGCAACAGCTGGAGGGCCGCCAGTTTGACACCCGTGTTCTAAAGCTTTTGATCTAAATGGAAGCATCTAAAAATCTACTTACAGTAAACTGAGGGGGAAATAGTTGCTAAGGCAGGGTTATCTGTGAGAGGTCTGGTAGCAAAACCACAACCTATTGTTCACTGCATCCGTGCTGAAATGGTTTGGGCTACAGATATTATGGTAGAGCAGACCAGCCAACACCCCTAAACACTGATCCTTCCTTAGGATAGACCACATTGCCAATGTCTTGGCAATGGTCATTTCACCAGCATTAAAGGGGAAACAATTGCAACAATTCAGAATATAATTCAGGTTACCTGAAATAAATATCTAAATATATATTTTATGTTTTATTTTTTGTTACATTTATTGTTTTATGCATGTATAGTTTAGATAACATATGAGAACTAGGCCAGGACATACACTCTTAGTGCATTTTTATGATTAAAATGTTTAGCGTCACACATTTTCATTTTGATTGTAGTTCACTTTTGCATTTGGTTCTAGCTGAGATTTGCAACACTGCTTCAGTTTATGTTCCAGCCCCGGTTCCTTCTGACAACAAAGACAGGACCCTTGTCCTATTTATTTCTATTTACATTTGCTCAGTGGAATTTGTTTGAGACATATTAAAGCTGAACTTTTGGAAAAAGCTAAATACACAGATGAAATATACAATATACATTTTTTTCTTGCAAAAGATTTATCATTCTCTCCATGCAGGCCTGAAATTTATACAGCTCTGCTACACAACATATCCCATATTTAATATGCGTGTGTGTGTGTATACAGTATACTGGGTATGTTTTATATATATATATATATATCTCACAGAAGTGAGTACACCCCTCACATTTTTGTAAATATTTTATTATATCTTTTCATGTGACGACACTGAATAAATGACACTTTTCTACAATGTAAAGTAGTGAGTGTACAGCTTGTATAACAGTGTAAATTTTCTGTCCCCTCAAAATAACTCAACACACAGCCATTAATGTCTAAACCGCTGGCAACAAAAGTGAGTACACCCCTAAGTGAAAATGTCCAAATGGGGCCCAATTAGCCATTTACCCTCCCTGGTGTCATGTGATTCATTAGTGTTACAAGGTCTCAAGTGTGAATGGGGAGCAGGTATGTTAAATTTGGTGTTATCACTCTCACTCTCTCATACTGGTCACTGGAAGTTCAACATGGCACCTCATGGCAAAGAACTCTCTGAGGATCTGAAAAAAATTGTCGCTGTACATAAAGATGGCCTAGGCTATAAGAAGATTGCCAAGACCGTGAAATTGAGCTGCAGCACAGTGGCCAAGAACATACAGTGGTTTAACAGGACAGGTTAACTCAGAACAGGCCTCGCCATGGTCGACCAAAGAAGTTGAGTGCATGTGCTCAGCATCCTATCCAAAGTTTGTCTTTGGGAAATAGACGTATGAGTGATGTCAGCATTGCTGTAGGGGTTGAAGGGGTGGGGGGGTCAGCCTGTCAGTGTTCAGACCATACGCCGCACATTGCATAAAATTTATCTGCATGGCTGTCATCTCAGAAGGAAGTCTCTTCTAAAGATGATGCGCAAGAAAGCCCGCAAACAGTTTGCTGAAGACAAGCAGACTAAGGACATGGATTACTGGAACCATATCCTGTGGTCTGATGAGACCAAAATAAACTTATTTGGTTCAGATGGTGTCAAGCGTGTGTTGCAGCTACCAGGTGAGGAGTACAAAGACAAGTGTGCCTTGCCTACAGTCAAGCATGGTGGTGGGAGTGTCATGGTCTGGGGCTGCATGAGTGCTGCTGGCACTGGGGAGCTACAGTTTATTGAGGGAACCATGAATGCCAACATGTACTGTGACATACTGAAGCAGAGCATGATCCCCTCCCTTCGGAGACTGGGCCGCAGGGAAGTAATCCAACATGATAACGATCCCAAACACACCTGCAAGACGACTACTGCCTTGCTAAAGAAGCTGAGGGTAAAGGTGATGGACTGGCCAAGCATGTCTCCAGACCTAAAACCTTTTGAGCATCTGTGGGGCATCTTCAAACAGAAGATGGAGGAGAGCAGGGTCACATCCACCAGCTCCGTGATGTCGTCATGGAGGAGTGGAAGAGGACTCCAGTGGCAACCTGTGAAGCTCTGGTGAACTCCATTCCAATTCGGACATTTTCACTTAGGGGTGAACTCACTTTTATTGCCAGCGGTTTAGACATTGAGTTATTTTGAGGGGACAACAAATTTACACTGTTATACAAGCTGTATACTCACTACTTGACATTGTAGTAAAGTGTCATTTCTTCAGTGTTGTCACATGAAAAGATAGAATAAAATATGTACAAAAATTTGAGGGGTGTACTCACTTCTGTGAGATACTATGTATGTACAGTGGGGATCGAAAGTTTGGGCACCCCAGCTAAAAATTTGTATTAATGTGCATAAAGAAGCCAAGAAAAGATGGAAAAATCTCCAAAAGGCATCAAATTACAGATTAGACATTTTTATAATATGTCAACAAAAGTTAGATTTTATTTCCATCATTTACACTTTCAAAATAACAGAAAACAAAAAAATGGCGTCTGCAAAAGTTTGGGCACCCTGCAGAATTTATAGCATGCACTGCCCCCTTTGCAAAGCTGAGACCTGCCAGTGTCATGGATTGTTCTCATTCATCGTCTGGGAAGACCAGGTGATGTCAATCTCAAAGGTTTTAAATGCCCAGACTCATCTGACCTTGCCCCAACAATCAGCACCATGGGTTCTTCTAAGCAGTTGTCTAGAAAACTGAAACTGAAAATAGTTGACGCTCACAAAGCTGGAGAAGGCTATAAGAAGATAGCAAAGCGTTTTCAGATGTCAATATCCTCTGTTCGGAATGTAATTAAGAAATGGCAGTCATCAGGAACAGTGGAAGTTAAAGCAAGATCTAGAAGACCAAGAAAAATATCAGACAGAACAGCTCGCAGGATTGTGAGAAACACAATTCAAAACCCACGTTTGACTGCACGATCCCTCCAGAAAGATCTGGCAGACACTGGAGTTGTGGTACACTATTCCACTATAAAGAGATACTTGTACAAATATGGTCTTCGTGGAAGAGTCATCAGAAGAAAACCTCTTCTACGTCCTCACCACAAAAATCATTGTTTGAACTTTGCAAATGAACATATAGACAAGCCTGATGCATTTTGGAAACAAGTTCTGTGGACTGATGAGGTTAAAATTGAACTTTTTGGCCGGAATGAGCAAAGGTACGTTTGGAGAAGGGGCACAGAATTTAATGAAAAGAACCTCTGTCCAACTGTTAAGCATGGGGTTGGATCAATCATGCTTTGGGGTTGTGTTGCAGCCAGTGGCACAGGGAACATCTCACGAGCAGAAAGAAAAATGGATTCAATAAAATTTCAGCCAATTTTGGATGGTAACTTGATGCCATCTGTGAAAAAGCTGAAGTTAAAGAGAGGATGGCTTCTACAAATGGATAATGATCCTAAACACACCTCGAAATCCACGGGGGATTACATCAAGAGGCGTAAACTGAAGGTTTTGCCATGGCCTTCACAATCTCCTGACCTCAACATAATTGAAAATCTATGGATAGACCTTAAAAGAGCAGTGCGTGACAGACAGCCCAGAAATCTCAAAGAACTGGAAGACTTTTGTAAGGAAGAATGGGCAAAGATACTTCAAACAAGAATTGAAAGACTCTTGGCTGGCTACAAAAAGCGTTTACAAGCTGTGATACTTGCCAAAGGGGGCAGTACAAGATATTAACTCTGCAGGGTGCTCAAACTTTTGCAGACGCCATTTTTTTGTTTTCTGTTATTTTGAAAGTGTAAATGATGGAAATAAAATCTAACTTTTGTTGACATATTATAAGAATGTCTAATCTGTAATTTGATGCCTTTTGGAGATTTTTCCATCTTTCCTTGGCTTCTTTATGCACATTAATACAAATTTTTAGCTGGGGTGCCCAAACTTTAGATCCCCACTGTATGCATGTGTGTGTATATTATTTATATATATATAGTGTGTGTGTGGTTTTTTTTTTTGTTGTTTTTCTGTGAGCATATATCTGTTTGCCTGAAACATGTCTAAATCCACTTACTGTTGACTGGTTTGCTATCTTTTACTGGAAGTCTTTTCCGAGCATCAGTCTGATCAATCTGAAACATACATTTAATGCTTTGCAATTGAAAAAGAAAGGCGGTTATGACAGGTTATTCGTTTGTTACATCAGTGCCTCCCATCCCAGTAATTGCCATTTTTTTGCCTGCAGTCACTTTTCTGCCCATCATTTTCCTCCTGGTTCCTTCCATTTTCAGAACAATGTTTATGGAGTTGGGTAGTGCCCACAGGCCACCCACCACTTCCTGTTGAATCAGCCAACATTCGAGCCATGTATGGTCTCTCTGAACAGCATGAGGCATAGCTGTTCAGAGAGATGCAATCACTTTAGTAATACTTGCTACTTATAACATCAAGGGTTCTGAAAGACCAGCACCTGAAAAAGTGGGGTGTGACATATTGGCTGATTTCTACATTCAATATGAAGATGGAAAATCTCTGTAACCAGCATCTCCTTATTTCAGTGAGCCTTGTTATCTGGAAAATCATGACAATTTTAGTTTTTTGATGTATAAAACCTACTTCACTTGAATCAGTAGGGTAGATGTCAACATTACCCAATCACTTTGGGCTGGGCATAGATGACTTGTTATTTTTTTTCGATCAGCCAGGGGGCTGATTGAAGAAAAAAAAAAAGAATTCCTCCAGGAATGGAGGAATCCTTTCTGCTGTGCCATTGTATACTGATAGTGGGACACCTCTTCTGTCAGAAAACACTGATGAGTGACTGCAGTTAGCTAATTGACAAAAGTCTTCCAACATTCAGTTCAACAGAATTCAATCATAAGATCAACTTCTGTTGAGTGGGAACAGCCATAGCTGGATCGGAATACGGCCTGTTGCTGCAGCCAATTTTGTATCAATCTATAGCTAGCTTTACCTAGTAAAAATTAAAAAAAAAATCAACTTTTTTTCCCACAAATAAAAATGTCCCCAGCCTAGGCATCCTAGGTCACATGGTATCTGGGTACCAATCATTACCAGGAGAGTTTGTTTTCAGTCAGCAGTGAGATAAGTTAACCAAAGAGGCAACCCTATCTAAAGAAATAAAATAAAACACGTTCATTAATTTCAGCTGATGTCTTCCAGGGGTTTAGCGGTTAGCAGTTCTGCCTAATGTTGCTTTAGGGTCCTTTATTCCATCCCAACCAGGGCAATAACTGTAAAGAGTTTCCAATGTTTGCGTGGGCTTCCTCCCATACTCCCAAGGACATGATGCTATTTAGGTTCGCTGGCCCTAATATGTTGTATATGAATCTGAGATCGAGGCTTTATAATGTAAGCTCCTCGAAGACAGGGACTGATATGAATGTACGATGTGTAAAATGCTGCATATATTCTTGGTGTTATACAACATACCGTAATAATAATATTTACAAAGAATTAGAAATTCCCGTGTGACCTGTATTAGTAAATTCATTTATGGGTTTGCTTTGTTTCTATAGGCAACCAGACACCATCCTTTCTTGTTTTCATAGCCAAGGGCCCTGGATATTGACACTAGTGGACATTAGGCATTGGCAGAGACCTTCAAGGAAATACTAAAAGTTCTTATTGCTGGAAGTAAACAGCTGTGCCAGCACTCGATCATTTTCTGTACAGCCTGAGATGATGAACTCTCTTATTAGTTCTTCTAATAAAAGCCTGTAGACACACAAAGATGATTATCTCTGTTAGCAGCACAGTGTTGGCAAAAGACTATAATCAAAGACGAAACAAAAATGTCATTGTTGGAGCCTTTGGTTCGTTGGTGTAATTATGCAGTCATAATTATGGACCACAATGGGGCATTCTTTGTCTTTTGCTCATATGTAGGCAGAAGTCCTGACAGTCCTATGGGTAAAAATAAACACTCTCGCTTGTGTTATTACAAACAAGATTAGCCTCAACAGCTAAAGAGAGGAGGCTGATGACCCCTGACCTCCCAACAAGAGGTGGTGTTGTCTGTCATGCTGATTATCTTACATAATGCATTGTATTGTTGCCTGCTTTGTTAGTATTCTTTGTTATTCTCATTACAGCATGTGTGGAGTGAAAGTGAAGACTGCTTGCCTTTCCTGCAGCTAGCTCAGGATTACATTTCCTCCTGTGGGAAGAAGACGCTTCATGAAATACTGGAGAAAGTTTTCAAGTCATTCAGGCCAGTAAGTTTGTTGGCTTTTATTAAAGGCAAGCAATAATGCTTTGGGGTTAATTTTATTTTACAGTTTTTCATTTATCAGTCTTTGAGCTGTTTGTATATATTTTTTATATAAAATGATTATTTTACTTTTAATACCTGGTCTACCCATGGTACTGGTGTCATAGTGTATTATGGTGTACTACTGGGACATCACGTCAAAAGCTGTTTGCCTTCAGACTGTCTCAGGGTCAGAGACCAGTAGCTATAGCAGTAGAGAGGCCAAGTACACTGATCGGTCACCTCGGTGGATGACACGGGCTCACTCAAGGCACAGGGTCTAAGCACTAATTGGTATTCACCAGAGCTCCTCGTGGTGGAGATGGGTTTTACAGCTCCTTAGTACCAGGTCACTGTCGTCAGGATCGCCTTACCAGGAGGTTAGCTGTAGAGAGGCCAAATACACTGACGGGTCACCTCGGTGGATGACACGGGCTCACTCAAGGCACAGGGTCTAAGCACTAATTGGTATTCACCAGAGCTCCTTGTGGTGGAGATGGGTTTTACAACGCCTTAGTACCAGGTCACTGTCGTCAGGATCGCCCCACCAGGAGGTGAGCAGTAGAGAGGCTAAATACACTGACGGGTCACCTCGGTGGATGACATGGGCTCACTCAAGGCACAGGGTCCAAGCACTAATTGGTATTCACCAGAGCTCCTTGTGGTGGAGATGGGTTTTACAGCTTCTTAGTACCAGGTCACTGTCGCCAGGATCGCCCCACCAGGAGGTGAGCAGTAGAGAGGCCGAATACACTGACGGGTCACCTCGGTGGATGATACGGGTTCACTCAAGGCACAGGGACTAAGCACTAATTGGTATTCACCAGAGCTCCTTGTGGTGGAGATGGGTTTTACAACTCCTTAGTACCAGGTCACGGTTCTCGGGATCGCCCCACCAGGAGGTGTGTAAGCCGTAGTCCAGTAGCAGATAGGGAACACACAGAAGTGTAGTCAGTAAACAAGTGAAAGGTTGGTAACAAGTTGTTGCAGGTTGGGATCAAGCAGAATGGTAGTTGAGGAACATGCGAAAAGTTGGTAACAAGTGGTAGCAAAGATAAGACAGCCGCAGGAGAGACATGTGTGAAATATTGGTTGAAGAGAACACAATAATCTGGCAAACGAGAAGTGTAAAGGCATGGATTTAGTAGGAAGTTCATGGGCAGAGCACAGGGTTCAAGACAAGACACAAGGCAAGGTTGTCTTAAGAGATCAGGCAGGGAGCTGTCCAGCATCTCAGTAAGAAGAAGAGACATTACTAGACACTGCAGAGGTCGCAGGTTCAGACCTGGGTCCAAACAGTCTCCCTGATTAAAACTCCAGAAGACCTTATCTGAGAAGAGCAAACAGTGAGGAGGTGAGTGACTATGATGACTCATTCAGCTGTATGTGAAAGTTTCTGCTTTAGGTCTGTATACAGGCCTGTTTTTCCAGAACAGAACAGCTAGGAATAGCCAGATAAACATTTGAAAAGGGAACTAGAGTGCAAAAAATTATATTTACTTGACTTAAAAATGTTTTTTACATTTTTATTTTTACTTTCCAATATAATAAATGAATTTATATACAAATACACTGTACATTTCCACAATAAAGATTATTTCCTGGTCATTAGCACCATCAGTGGACTGTTCAGGATGTCCAGCAAACACTGCAGTTCAGAATGTTCATATAATGTAATATTACAAAATACTGTGAAGCACTATACTTAACCCCTTCAACATAATACAAAACAAAAACGTGAGTATTATACAGTGTGTATATAAAGCCCTTTTTTATAACACCATAATATGATTTTCACTATGAAATCACCGTCCATTCTGCATCTAATAAATACAAAGTGACCACACCACCATCAGGTATCTGCTCACCTTCTGTAAATGACTTCACATTTAATGTTCGGTTATAAAACGCTTTTTGTCCCTTCTGTGGACATCACGGATGTTGCTTGTGTCTGGTAGTGCGCTCCACGCGCTTCCTCACAACACCGCTCTGACTCATGTTTTATCCTTTAAAATTATTTTATTTCCGATAAAACAGATACAGTTGCACTCGCTTGTACAGGGTGCCCAGTCACACTTCAAAATACAGCATGTACAGAAGATACAGCGATCCTGTGCAATATCGTTCGCACCTCTATGAATCCCGAATGTTGTGATGTCATCCAAAGATCCCACCCCTTGTGTTGAATTATTTGAGATTCACATTTGTGCACAGCGGCTTTAGTTTTGAAGTTATTTTGCTGTTTATTTAATAGTCACAGGGTAAAACAGAGTGGTACTTTCATTGTTGCATAGCAGCTCGCTGGATTGTCAGTTTACAGTAATATTATTATATTATTATTATTATTATTATGTTTATTATACAGGATTTATATAGGGACAACAGTTTGCTCAGCGCTTTACAAAATGAAGGTAGACATTACAGTTACTATACAATTTGGTACAAGAGGAAACAGATGTTTTATGTAATCCATTGTAGTCAGAGTTCACAGAGGTTCTCACATTTGTTGTTTGAATCTTACCCTAACACTAAAACATCAGTCTTCCTTAAGCTGAGCATACTGTTCATGGATCAATTTTATTTCCATCAGCCAATGAACTGATGGAAAAAACTAGGCTGATGGGAAAATACTGAACGGATCCCCCCATCCACACAAGCGAGGTGGATGGAGGAATCCTTCCCACTGTGCTATTGTATTCTGACAGTGAGGACTCCTGTGCTGTCAGAATACACTGATCAGCACTGCAGCCATTTGACTACAGTGCTGATCAAACAAAAATTTTCTATCAAGCCTGTTCATGAGAAGTTCATCATTAGATCAACTTCTCACAAATGGAAACAGCCATAAATACATCGAAATGCATTCAGTCCTTGCTAAACTGGCTGAATTTCAGTCAATCTTTGGCCAGCTTTAGCCTGCCATGACTGTTCAGTCTTACACTTCCTGTTTGTACTTTATGCTGTCATAGCCTTTTATCCCAGCCGCATCTACCAAACTCCCAAATATTGGGTGCAGTCATCCCCTCCACATTCCTTTCTTGTACACACTGTTGCCACTATACCCTGTGCTCTCCACTCCCACACATAGCGCCCTTTATTATACCCTCTGCTGATCCTGTCCTGCACATACCATACAGTTTGAAACATCATTTAGTGTCATACCCTCCACATCTCTTTCCATACACATACTGCCCACTAAGACACTTTGTTTGCAGTATCCGCAAATGTGTCTGCTCTGGAATGGGCACACTTGATATAGTATGCTAGTATACTGTATAATAATTACAAATGGATTGTTAGGTCGGCAAGTAGAGATCCATAGATTACCTTAGCTTGGTTTATTAATTACTATATAATAAATTAGTCTGTAACTTGGTTCACATTCATTAGTTTCTGAGTTGATCTTCTAATCTAATAATTCAGTTTAATGCTATAGTTTATTTGTTACTGAATTTGTTATGAAACTTATTTACTAATTATTTATGTTTCTTTTTACTAAATGTTATTGGGTCAGTGATACCTAACAATAATGAATACAAATTTCTTAGCCTTTTAGGCCCCTTTCAGACAGGGCCGACCCCTCAGCGGAAATGCTTGCTGAGCGGGGGATCTCTCTGCTGCAAGTGTATGACATGCATCAGCGGAGCAGACACAGACACAGCCTGCTATTTTCTATGGGGTGGTCAGATGGAAATGGACCGCCTGTCTGTTTCCACCCGACTGTCATCCGACCTGATCCCCATCCGTCTGTCTTTAGCGTACAGGATCAGATCAGATGCTTGAGGTTGTCAGCGTACACATGTCCGCTGACACCCGTCGCTCCATAAAGAGCTATGGATGGTCCAGTCGGGTCCGCCTGAAAAACTGACAGGCAGACCTGATCTGACCGTCCGTGTGAAAGGGGCCTCTTCTACACAGGGCGGTCTCCGATTTAGATCACCAGGGGATCTGTCTGCTGGTCATCTGTTTAGCAGAGCAGAGCGGGCAGATAACAGGTCTGTCTGCTTAGTGTCTTCAGAGCAGCCACGAACACAGCCCGCTCTGCTGTATGGGCGGCCTGGAGTAAATGGGCTTTACTGTCTGTTTACACCTGATTGCCCTCTGATCCGATCCACCTAAACAGAGGTGAACAGATCCCCTTCCTTTTTTTCTTTTAGTGGACCAGATCAGATTGGAGGTAGACAAGTGTAAGTCACCAGCGGATCTTCTCCTTATGCTGTGGAAATGTCTTAAACTTGTTTGTTGTGTCAAGAAGAACAAGACCTAGCAGTATGTTTATTAGGGAATCTGGGTGAAGAAAAGTTTTTGCCAGAGGTTTAGAAATTTTTTATGGGTTGTGTGCAATAAATAACAATCTAGAAATGGGCACTGTAGCCTCTAGTAAGCACTTTTTTCCACCCAGGTGCCCTAATAAACATGCTGCTAGGTCTTGCTTTAATTGCGTTTGACACAACAAACAAGTTTAGGACATTTCCACAGCATATGGAGAAGATCCGATGGGGAGCCCTGACAATAAGGACACTCCGAGTCATTTCTACATCCCCACTGAAATAGCTTAAGTGGAGTACGGTATACTTTGTGTATATTAAATAGTTGGGAAGCTCTTTGGATAGGGAGACTAAAGCCACTTGTTCCAGAATAGTTTTAAGATTCTGTATTATTATATGCAATATATACCCACCAACCAGGCCATACAGTATAATTGATACAGATATAGTACAGTATAAAAATTGAGTGTCCAGTGGCTTTCTGTATCTGCCTAGAAAAAGGGCACCATCTGAATCTAACAAGATGGTATTCTTATCTGGAAGAGTGTTAAAGTTGTTCAGGAACTAACTTGGCTGTTACTGCTAAAAACATACAATCATTAGACTGACAATTTTATGTCTTTAAAAAAAACCTGAAAAGGTGTTTCTGCAATCCCTTTTAGGATAGAAATTTAACGCAAACCTGTTGGTTCACCAGTAAAGAAGAATCAGATCAAAATAGCCAACCTGCTTGCATCCTCTGATTATCTTCAGAGCACTTGAAATCTCAAACACAAGACGCATTATTTTACAAATATCGAAAACCATTTCCATGATCGTATCCTTTTGTGTCCCTGCTTTTCTCCTGGCCTTTAAATGTGATGATGGGCCCCACTGGCAAATAAGAAGGCGCCAGAGCAGAAGGTGGCAAGCCAGGGCTTGATCACCTAGGTGAAGATCTGAAGATCATATGAGGATGCGAGCAGGCACGTGATAATTCCTGTGCTGTGGACCCAGGACCACAAGGTAAGGTGAGTTTACAGGTTTACTTAAAAAAGGGGGAATTGATTAGTCTCTGCAGTGGGCAGTAAAAATACATTTCATGTTCTTGAAACTATTGGATCACCCAGGTTAGCACATTGTCAGGCGTTCTTTAACCTAAACCTATTTGGTTAGGGCCAATGTTCTGTTGTGCTGTGGCCTTCAGTTGTTCTCTTGATAGAAGTGGACATAAATCTGCTTTATCAAAAGGCATACAGTCAAATTAGCATGCTTAAGGCTTCTATTTAGGGAAACAGAGGTAGCTTCA
The DNA here is from genome assembly GCF_062004578.1 of Staurois parvus. NCBI lineage: Eukaryota > Metazoa > Chordata > Amphibia > Anura > Ranidae > Staurois > Staurois parvus. The sequence goes on along the minus strand of NW_028318466.1, from coordinate 3,472,732 downwards.
TGCACACTTCCAGTAAAAGTCATATTAATAGGACAAGGTTTTCTAACCTTCTCGCTTACTTTTTAACCCTGCTTGCTTTAACCCATGCTTGTTCAGGACTGTAACTGCTGCCTTGTAAACACCGGATTGTCACATGATCAAAAAAGGCAAGATCAGGAAATTGTCATCCAATGTCTGTGAACAACTTAAAATGCCATAGACTTTTTTCCACATCACTGGCTCCCAGACAGTGGCTTAGTAACCATATATGCTTTCATTTCCTTCTAATGTTGCTGGCGAGAGATTCTTAACAGGCTCTACATAACATGTCCATCACTATACACTTTTTATATACAGGAGGTAAAGTACAGGTTGCCAGATTTATACCATCTCACTAAAGCGTTTGTCTTTACTGTTACATTTTTAAATTATCTTTGTTCATAGTGTTTCTAGTCATTTGTTATATATTTCTGTTTCAATATTTTTATTAAGAAAGTTTTGTTTTAAGAATACAACAAGCTCAAGATACGCCCACGTAGGGGCAGAGCAGAACAGTAACACATAAAGAGATACATCCTGCTGACTTGTATTAGCCAAATAACGAAATGTCCAGTGACCTCAAGGAGGGATAGCAAAAAACCGAACCAAATAATAGCAGCAGTAATCCAACATATTATCGGAAAAAGAAGAGGAAAGAAAAAAAGGTTAGAAGAAAGGAGAAAAAAAAAAAAAAGGAATCAGAAAGAAAACATGGAGGAAAGGGAAACTAGAAGAGTCACGGATCCAGGGCTAGCACAGGCAGCGACTATAGGAGGCCATAACTAGTAGGAGGCAGGGATGGCAAGGAATAACGTATCCAAGGTTCCCAAACCTTAAGGAATCTCAGATGAGAATCATTTGTTATATTTTAATGTTGTTGTCAAGTTAACAAAGACTGAGGACTTGTTCCAGCAATGTGCTACGGCCTACAGATCACTTCATATTTTTTATGTACTGTCATTTACTGGTCTTTATAGCCTCCATATTGTAATATGTACTGCAGTCCTGATATGATTTAGCCTTATCTCTCACATTTTCTCCTACTTCACAGCTACTTGGTCTCCCAGATGTGGATGATGACACGTTTGAAGAATATAATGCGGATGTGGAAGAGGATGAACCAGAGGCAGATCACCAGCAGATGGGGGTCAGCCAGCAGTAGAATATCTAGGATATTCCTTATACAGAATAAGAAAACAAACCCAACATATTGTAATAGTAAACACATATGACAAAAGTGCAGAAAACACTCACAGTGAGCAAGGCATCCGGCTTGCCAACAGCAGCGTTTCCATGGGAGTTCTGTTGCTTTCCATCACTATTGATCCTATAGTATCTTTTAAGGCTGTTGAGCGCATTTTGAACAGCTCTACATGTGATGATTAAGTGCTGGTTACTGAGTACATGACAGTGGGTGTGGAATTATGTAAATGTGACCTATTCAAGGGATTGTCATTGGTTCCAATTACAGGAAGAAGTTCAGCCACAATATTTTTGGTGAAAATAGTTTACCCTCAGTGCAAAGTAAAATGTTAGCAACATTGGGCATGAACCCCCAAAATATATTTACTTTCCTTATGTGCGTTTTCTCAGCTCCACAAAGTATGAAACGTCATAGAGCCAACACTGGTTTGCACACCTATTTTAAAGTCTAAATTTAAACATGCTTAAAGACGAAGGAAAGTCTACTGAGCAGTAGAAGTGAATGCATGGGTACTCTATAGTGTACTCTATAGTGCCCCTACCTAGAACATGGGATTTGTGCTACAGTGTATACCTGTAATCTGGGGCCTATAGGAAAAGCTAAGGAAAAAAACAGTCTATTAGGACCACAAGTTTATACTCTTGCTTAAGTAAAGCCTCTTTCTAACCCTTAAAGTGGCCTGTGACTATTTACTAATCTGCCACTAATACGTTGGTCACAGATCATCAGTCCCACCAAATATGTTCTGCATTCAGAAACTGAATTCTATAGTTAAGTTATTATTGTTTTGTGGGGACAGAATAGACAACTGTGCTAGATAAAAAAAAATATATGTAGATGGCAACACAGCCCTGGAAATTGACAGTACATTATACATAATACACCTTAGCATGCTAGTAATAGATGAATTCTGTCTTGTTCTGGTTTCTGTATTGAGCTGTAAGCAAATCATACAATCATGCTGTTGGGTAAATAATAATAATGAGATGCTGATAACCTTCATGAAGTGATGAACCAAGAAAAAAGAGAAGCCAGGCAGTGAAATTATAATTACCCCTCAATTTTTGATGTGTTATTTGGTATAGGGTCCCATCTTGGTCTGCAGACAGTAGGGTAGTCATTGTCAGATGTTCGTCCCCTAACCATATGCAGCTGAGGAACCTGACTCCTTTTGGTTTTCTCATTAACACCTTTCATGGTCAGACTGGTTAACATAGCTCACTGATGTACTTTTTTTTATTCTAGTCTGCTGACATGCAAACCCCTGGCTTCCTGTGAGTAACATCCCTCCACTCCATGTATTTGCTAGTACTGGGGCAGTCCGTTAGCCTCAGTGCACCTAAACTGTACCACAAGAGATATGTTATGAACAAGCTACCGAAGTGTAAAAAGCTCCTTCTGTTGTATCTACTATTGCTTTTTTGATAACGGCCCATGGTTATAAAACAAATACCTGTATATGTAAGATGCTGGTGCCCTATAATGGGCTGCATAATTTGCACTGTTTTGGGTAAACTGGAATTCACTACACGGAGCAGGAAATGTATACCTTTATATATTTAGCAGAAATGCTTATTAACCACTCATCGTATTGTATCAGAACACTTTCTGTGACAAGGACCTTGTAACAGCAATGTCCGAGTTTGCCATATTAATAGAGCATGCATAGGTATCTTGCATTCCAGACTCCTGTTGCTTTATTGCTAGTGGGACTGACAGTACATAACTTCCACCTCTGCAGTGAAGGTGGGGGAGTCAGCCCAATACTGCATGTAATCCATTTGCAACTTTCCCAGATTAATGATCTATTTTATATGCTCATATATTTGACACACTGGGTAGATTTTGCACTGCAACATCAAAACAGGTATTTATCAGATTTTTGTGTTGCATTACTGTTCATGAAAATAGCCTAAAATGATAATGGATTTTAATGGAATCAACTTATTTATAGGTCTTAAGAATGCAGCGTATTGTGTAATTTGATAGAATAATGAGCTGAAACTGAGTGATGTTTTTTTTTTCGAAGACTCTACAAATGTCATCAATGAGCCCTGGATATTGGCATTGATGTTTCTTTGTTTACAGCAACCTAAGCAGTATCAGGATGGTGGAAGTTGTTGAAACAGATTGGTAAAGGAGAACTGCAGCCTAGCAGGTAATTGGTTTGTTCAGGGCTGGATGGAGGTTGTAACAACCTGACTTAAACTCTGTGCCTGTTTTTACAATCGCTTCATATAATTCCCATGCTGCTCACTTGATCTTTCTGCTCTTCTGGCACCTCTGTCTCCTGCACCTGCTTCCACATTATCTTCTGGGTTGGGGTTTCCTGTTTTAGTGGGAATTAGAAGCTCCTACTCAGAACAGTGCCATGGCCTCAGATTAGAAATTTATCTGAATTGCTTCCACTTCACACAGCGAATGGCATTTGTCGCTGTGTATACATATTTTCAACCATGGTTGCAGCTGTATACCCTGACTTGTAAAATACTAAACAGAAGTGAAGACAGGTCTTCCTTCTGAGGGTAGATCAGATGAGATCTGAAGACCATGTACCATAAAAAGAGACATATTGGGGCAGATGCAGCAAAATAGCAATGGTTTTGCTTATTTGTCACAGAGAAATCTTGAGTTCGCTTGATGATTTTTTTTTTTCCAAACCTGTTTTCAACAGTGGTTATGAATAATCACCAAAGAGCAAACCTTTAAGTTATGTTATGTTTTTCTGCAGGGTTGCAGGGTCTACTCTTCCTTAAAGAGTAAGACGTTTAGTAGTGGGGTGCATCTTGTAATAAAACCATTGCTCTTCCTAATTGAGAAGTGCGATTTGAGGCTTTTAAAACTCTTAGCAATTCACACTGAAGCTTTATTTGTCTTTTGGAAGATGTCAAGCAAAGAGGAGTAACTGTAGATGTTTGATGGGTTATTTAATGACAGTCTTTTCCATTATTCTACATTTAGGCTACTTACTAAGTTATCAGCATATTAAGAATATATTTCTATGTCTGGTGTGCCCACTGTACTAACGAAGCCATAGTTAAAATAACAGGATCAGTCTGACACCAATTTGCCAGAACAATTTTGCTTACTCCTTTCAGTGTGCTGCTGACTGCAGACATCCGCACAGAAGATCTTCCATTGTGTCTTCAGCTTCACTGTTACATGCAGCTGATACTCTGTTGAGTCTAAGATTGATCTTATTGATAAAGACTCTTTAAAATGAGAAGTTTATTTTAAATCTTTAAAAATGTTGGGTGGTAATAGCACTGCTGTATGTGTAAAAACCTGATGGAGTTGAGGCATATTTGGACCTTTATTTATTTTCAAATATTCTTTTTATTCTATATAAACAAATTGTGTACATGCTCGTTTAAGGGGTTCAAATTTGTTGTGCCTCTCCAAAGTTGCAAAGATTCATATCCATTGTGCATGTAAAGGAGGCATACACCCTCGATATATTGGGATTAATTACATTTAAGTTATTTGTTTCCTTGTTGTATAGCAGAGTTGCTATTTCCTCATATTTAGTAGGTGTAGTTACTAGAACAAAACGGCAAGCTGCAACTGTTGTGTTTGGTTTAGATATCGTATTTGTGTATAGCTGAATGAATACAGCATAGGTAAATTTGTGTAGAACTCTGCCCAATTCTGTTTCTGTGTTTTGGTGGGTCTTCCACCATTCCTAACCTGGCTGTGCTAGAGAGAGCTGGGCTTTCTGGGGAACCAGTGAATCAGATCTTCCATACATCTCTACAAAGCATTCTTCCACTTTTCCCAGCCACATGCCCTCTAATACAGTTCTGAACTGTACCAGAGCACATACACCTTTAGCTGTGTTTGACAAGTACCCCCTGGTGGCATGCATCACCTTATCTTAAGGGTCCATTCACACTTCTGGTTGCGATAACATGCAGCAATGTACGTTACATGCATTTGTGTGATGTGGTGCTTTAATTCTAATTGGCACCCCAATGCTGCTTACCAGAGGTTGTACGTGTACTTTTTGTGTGTTATTGGGCTCTAAAGAAAGCATTGAAAGCAAACTTTAACATTGACCTCTCCTTTTAATACTAGCTGTCATGATGACCCTCTTGCTACAGTACTTAGTACTTAAGTCATTTTCAATATTTTTAAATGTCCAGCCATTAAAATACTTGGTGATCCTTTCCTGAAGGTCCTTGTTCAGGCACTTCCTTTTATAGGGTACCAATGCTCTATCGCTCTCTGATAATTGAGCTTCTACATTGTCAACATGTTACAGTGGATTGTTTCAACACAGATTACATAGGCATGGCCTACTGTTGTCACCATCAGGAGGCCCACCCTGAGAAATGACATCTAGCTATCACAGGAGTGCATGTAGACAGGAGTGGCATCGAGATCAGCAGCACTGAGATGTAACAAATGATGGAAAAAGGGGGGGGAAATAAGTATTTTATTTTTTAAAAAAGGCAGTTCTTTACACAATGTATTTTAGCAAACTAAATTACATTTTGTTAGGGTCCACTTTATAATCACTGACACAGAACAGGTGTATTGACAAAAATTTCTGATGTCAGGAATTTAGACTATTAAAGCCAGTAAGTCAACAGGTAGACAGCTAGTTTCCCCAAATGGAGATCAGCAATACCAGACCCTTTTATTTATGTCAGGATAGATTTATTTCTAATACCTTATGACACTGTGTACTTCATTACCGGCACCACATACAAATTATACATGGTTCCGTATAAATATCTTATAGTCTTTCTGAAAGTCTATGACATTTTGATAAATTTATTTTAAGAAGGACTTGAAAGTGCCATTAGTACCAATTGGGCATGGGTGTCACTGGCTGGATTGTGCATAGGAATGTATGGAATATCTGCAGGTAACCCGTGATGAAGCTGTATTGTCAGCTCTGTAGTGTGGGAAAGATCTAATGCCCATAAGGGGAGTAAACCCTGTCCTTCAATCTGAAACCAAAAAAAAGTTTTGTGTCAAAGTCCATTTTAAGGGCAGTTGTGTGCAGTGACCCATAACAATCAAATCCGATTTCACTAATAAAGTGTTTCTTACTGTTTGGGTGTATATTTCCTTTACATGTCTACCGTATCTCACAACGCAACTCCATATTCCGAATTGCATTGTTTCAGAAGTTGCTTCCAACAACTGATTCTTTTGTGTAAATGTTACCAAGCTCTATGTAAAACAATAAAAAATGCTTTGTATTTCATGTAGACAAAAGTTTTGTGGTAACATTGCATGTAAACAATGTTTGCTTCTATCTGTGGACTGGGGTCTTGGTTAATAAATCATCTACACTATAAGAAAATGTGGCATTTAATTCCTGATAATTTTGTGTGTGTATATGTGTATGTATGTGTTTGTGCAGCGTATACAGAATTTGTCTATTTGGCCAGGTGCTGTTTATTTCATGAGGGCATTTAGGTGAGTGTTGGTTCATTGCAGTGTAACGGCTGGTGTGCAGTACGATCCAGCTGAAATCAGTGCAGTGAAGATGCGCTGAGCTCATCGTATTGCGCTTTTCATTATATTTCTTCTTTTTTTATAAAACATTGAGATTTCATAAAGACCTCATAAAATTAAATAGCCAGCTGTGCGGTGTGAGGCAGTGCATTGCCTCTCACCGCGCTGATAAAAAAGTAATTTGTTTAAAATTGTTTGTAATAAATTGTATTCTGTACAATGCTAGTTTATATATGCATACCTGTTCTGTTTCAAAGGCCACTTTATACATTGACATACATTCTTAGACCCAATCTGTGCAGACAGTATGATCACTTGCTGACTTGCACCATCCACAGGCAGCTTGACTCTTCAACAACACACAAAAGTTGAGTCCAACACTATTTGAGTTCAGATAATTGCAGTACAGAGGTTGTTTTTCCAGTCTTTTGAAGTGTAAGAAGACAATGCCTATCCTAAGCCCTGTCTCTGTGAGGCACTACCTGACTGAGGAAACAAGGAAGAAACTGGAGGATCTAGCTAGAAATGAACTAACTAGACTTAAACATGAGGGGGTAATAAAGGGAGATAACACATCACATTATCAAACAAGTTGCAATGGCACAAAACTGTCACTAGATGTCAGCATACATGGAACAATAGTAGTCTGTTTTCAGTTCAGTACAAATGTGTCAAAGAAATAACTAATGGACTTTTTAGGCACATAAATTACACATACACAAAACATAAAATTAATTGTTACTTTATTACCATGTCACATCTAAAGCATATCAAACATGTTTTTAACATTGCTTTGCACAATTGAAACAGCATGTTTCCCCTCATCAAACAAATCACAGGCTGTTCCAATGGACGTTAAGTAGGGATGGTAGATACAATTTACTTCCTTCAGAGGGTGTGGAAAGTCCAAGCTGTGTAGAAAACGCCCAACATGTTTCATGACTGGAGTCGCTTCCTCAAGGGCTAGCAATGCATCTAAAAGATGAACAGACTTAAACAATAATCGTAAAATTGAACAAAGGAGTACAAATACAACATGGGTACCGCCTGTCAGGCACTTACATAGAAAAACATACGCAGAGTGTGTTGTATGATACAGGACTCCTCAATGCAGCAACCAAGGTCCCCCACGGCCGACCAGAAACAGGAAGCCCACCACCAAGTGTGGGGGTGAGCCAGTTAAGCAGTAGGCAGACTCCCCCACAGGGATCACAGGCATTCAGCAAAAAAAAAATCAGAGGTACATGGTGACAATCAGCATCATCATCATAATAATCCAGCTAGCAAAGATTAGTAGTGGAGGACAGCATAGGCCTCTAAACAACCAAAATACAAAAAATATATTAAGTTAGTGGTGCCTTGCAATAGGCAGCCCATCTATAGATGCACAATAATCCAAAATGCTGAGAAAGGGTTACCTCTATAAATGAAGTGACGTATCCACTGTATAGGCCGAAAGGGCACATATTGACAACCATTATCCATAAAACAAAAGGCTGAAAGACCCTCAACAGATTATCTCCACTATAAGGCATAAAAACCGATTGGCCTGAAAGACAAGGAATACCCCAAGTTAAGAGACTCCCTCTAAACATTCACCCGCCCTCCCCCCCCAGGAGGCATGTAACCATCATCATTGCAATTGCAACAGAGCTCAATATACCTACTGCATTATAGCCAAAGAAGAGACCCACACAAAAGCCACAGATTACCCTTGTAGTGTTAGAGGAATCCCAGAGGGTTTGTCTGCTGACCGGCGCCACTTAAATGCGCCCCAACAAGGCGTGCCAACGCCAGCGGCATGTGAAGTCATCCCAGCCTGGCCAGAGCATCTGCACATGCGCAAGGCCCCCACACATGTGCAGAGCATCATGCCAACCGAGCAGCGAGCCCGACGCCACAGCAGGAACACATGCAGATGGGAGGGTCCAAAAGGGCCCACTAACCCCTAGCGCCGATCCTGGACACACCAGAGTCCCCCTCAGAGCCCAAAAGGGCCACGGAGGGGCGGGATGGCTGAGCCGCATATCAGCCGTGGCCTACCAGCCACACACCTGACCAATTTAGGGGCCACCGCCATGAGGGCCAACAGGCTCACCGGCCACAAAAAGGGGTCCAATAACAAAACAACACCAATAAAAAAAGTTGCACATGACAATAGCAAAAAGTAAAACTCGATAAAAAGATCAGTTATAAATATAAACGACAAGGCCACAAAATAATCCACAGACGTTGCAAGGCGACTGGATCCACCAATGGCACATCCACAGCAGAGTATATAAACAACCACTACCCAATCCAGGACCACCCACCAGATTAACATAACCTCAGTTCAGTACAACCAGAAAAATATATATAGGTGGGACAGAACAATGCCTCAGGATACCCACATTAGCCAAGGGTACCGTCAAAATATCCTTTCAGTGGTGAAGAACGTTTTTGACTGGGGCTTCCTTTAGGCTACAATCCCATGACCATCAAGGATGTCTAGTGCCTCCAGCTCCCCCCCCCCTCTCAACTTCCTCTCCAAAACAGTGTACTTTGGGCATGGCAAATTTAGCGCTAGTGTCACTATAGATCCTTGCTGAACCCTCTTCCTTCTTAATGCATCCTTCCCCCACTTTTTTGCCCTGCAGTAAATCTACATGCAGATCAAGCTGAAATGAGGGGTGTTGGATCCTCCATTGCAAAGTTGCTCAGGAAAGTAATAAGGCCAGTGGAGGGAGCAGTGCTTCTACTCCATGCGCCCCTGCTCTGTGATATCTTGAAAGCTAACTTTTATAAAAGCTGACCAAACTTTGCCTATGGTTTACAGCAACCCTGAAAGTGACAGCTTGCTCCAGGCAGTTTGAAAGTAGACATTAGTAATCTGTTCAAATTTGTTACATTCAACACAGACAATCAGCAAAAGCAAAAATCAGTGATATGTTTACAATACAGAATATCAGGCTATGTCTGATTGGTATTTATTTGTATTAAATATATACAGTGCCTTGAAAAAGTATTCATACCCCTTGAAATTTTCCACATTTTGTCATGTTACAACCAAAAACGTAAATGGATTTTATTGGGATTTTATGTGATAGACCGACACAAAGTGGCACATAATTGTGAAGTGGAAGGAAAATGATAAATGGTTTTCAAAATGTTTTACAAATATCTGAAATGTGTGGTGTGCATTTATAATCAGCCCCCTTTACTCCAATACCCCTAACTAAAATCTAGTGGAACCAATTGTTTTCAGAAGTCACCTAATTAGTAAATGTAGTAATGTGTAATTTAATCTCAGTATAAATATAGCTGTTCTGTGAAGCCCTCAGAGGTTTGTTAGAGAACATTAGTGAACAAACAGCATCATGAAGGCCAAGGAACACACCAGACATATCAGGGATAAAGTTGTGGAGAAGTTTAAAGCAGGGTTAAGTTATAAAAAAAATTATCCCCAGCTTTGAACATCTCACGGAGCATCTCATACAAAAAAGAAAAGAGTATGGCACAACTGTAAACCTACCAAGACATGGTCATCCACCTAAACTGACAGGATGGGCAAGGATAGCATTAATCAGAGAAGCAGCCAAGAAGCCCATGGTAACTCTGGAGGAGCTGCAGAGATCCACAGTTCAGGTGGAAGAATCTGTCCACAGGACAACTATTAGTTGTGCACTCCACAGATCTGGCCTTTATGGAAGAGCGGCAAGAAGAAAGCCATTGTCAAAAGAAAGCCATAAAAAGTCCCATTTTGCAGTTTGCGAGAAGCCATGTGGGAGACACAGCAAACATGGAAGAAGGTGCTCTGGTCAGATGTGACCAAAATTAGACTTTAGCTTAAAAGCAAAATGCTATGTGTGGGGGAATACTAACACTGCATATCACCCTGAACACACCATCCCCACCGTGAAGCATGGTGGTGGCAGCATCATGCTGTGAGGATGCTTTTCTTCAGCAGGGACAGGGAAGCTGGTCAGAGTTGATGGCAAGATGGATGGAGCCAAATACAGGACAATCTTAGAAGAAAACCTGTTAGAATCTGCAAAAGACTTAAGACTGTGGCAGAGGTTCACCTTCCAGCAGGACAACGACCCTAAACATACAGCCAGAGATCAAAGCATATTTATGTGTTAAGATGGCCCAGTCAAAGTCCAGACCTAAATCCAATTGAGAATCTGTGGCAAGACTTGAAAATTGCTGTTCACAGATGCTCTCCATCCAATCTGACAGAGCTTGAGCTATTTTGCAATGAATAATGGGTAAACATTTCACTCTCTAGATGTGCAAAGCTGGTAGAGACATCTCCAAAAAAGACTTGCAGCTGTGATTGCAGCAAAAGGTGGTTCTACAAAGTATTGACTCGGGGGCTGAATACAAATGCACGCCACACTTTTCAAATATTTATTTGTAAAAAAATGTGAAAAGCATTTATAATTTTTCTTCCACTTCACAATTATGTGCCACTTTGTGTTGGTCTATCACATAAAATCCCAATAAAATACATTTACGTTTTTGATTGTAACATGACAAAATGTGGAAAATTTCAAGGGATTTGAATACTTTTTCAAGGCACTGTATATGAGTTATTACCTAAAAACCTGCAGTACCTCCAGGCCCAAATTGCTTTTTGTCATTACTGCATTTTTCTCTGTTCGTTTTTTGCATAGATCATACAGTTGATTGTAGGTACATCCTCTACCACAGCATTGCAAGCAGTCTTAGGAGTTTGGCTGAAACATAATCATAATCATTGTATTTTCTACTAAGTGAATCCAAAAAACAAAACATAGATAAAGGTAAGCAACTATTTGGCGTATATAGTATATGAGCGTATTTTGTGCTTTGCTGTAGATGTGCTTTTATAACATATATATATATATATATATATATATATATATATATATATATATATAAACAAACAAGGCTGAGAAGCAATCACTGCACTCCTTTAATTTTAATGTGCCTTCTACTTGTATGTATTTTCTGTGTATGCTCTTGAAAATACCTCCCAAAAAACGTAAGCAAAAAAAAAAAGTGGGGAAGTTTGGTGCCCTACTGCAATGCCTGGAGAACAATCCAAAGCCCTGAGCAAGTAGACTGTACTTCAAGAGTACATTTTAAGTTTTATTTTCAAAATTGATTGAAGTTTATCTCTAAACTCAGAAAGAGGTATACAAAAATGTGATAGCTTGCTAAATTAATTTCTTAATCATATATCATGGGACACAAGAAATATTACGGAACCTTGGACTATGCTGCTGCTTTCAGGAGCTGGACACTGGCATACAAGAGCTGCAAGAACAGCCCCTCCTTTTCTCAGCAAGCCTTAGTTTATTACTTGTATCCTTAGAAAAACCCACGTTTTCTCTCTGCTCTGATAAAAGCAAACTTTTTCTTTTTCCCTTTTTTTTTTTTTTTTGTCAAGATTTTATTCTACAAGCAGGATTCTTTAGCACCAAGGCTATTTTTTGCAGCTAATATCTACAACTACCAAGGCTCTTTTTTTGCAGTTAATTTGCAGATTGGCAAGTATTCAGCTTTACCCTTTCTACCTGGACCCTAACTGGAAAAAGATGCAGGGCTGGTCTATATTGTGTGCCTCTGGGCACTGGACTCTTAACCGCAGGGTGCTCGGGTGCTCTACATGTCCAGGGCCTTGGTAGACTCCCTGAAGACTCCTTAAAGCGGAGTTCCATCCAAAAGGGGAAGCTCCGCTTGTCTGCTTCCTCCCACCTCCACTGCCACATTTGGCACTTTTTTTAGGAGGGGGAGCAGATACCTGGTTTTGACAGGTACCCACTTCTTGCCGAGGTAAACTGAGCTGGAAGTTTGGCCCCCCGCAGTCTTCTGAGACACTTCACAGGTCCCAGAAGACTGCCGAACCAATCAGAAGGCACAGCACAACTCGCACGTGCACAGTGGGATCAGGGCTATGAAGCCACAAGCTGTCAAAGCCAGGTGCCCACAGTTGGGATGCCGGTGCCAGGGAGAGAAGGAACAGCACGGGTGAGTACATTGCTGGATCCTGGGACAGGCGAATGTGTGTTTATTAAAAGTCAAGAACTACAGTTTTAAAGAGCATGCCCACTGGGAGGCAAAGACTGCTGGATAGGGCTTCTCCCTTAAATCATATCCATCTGCCTGGGGAATGACAGGATGAACACCACTGAGGTAAGTCAGAGCATTTTCCCTTTCTGGAAGCCTGGGCATACTTAGCTATCCTGCAGGTTAAGATGCAGAGCACTGGCTGCCACTGATTCAATAGCGAGCCGGTGGCAATAGAAGTGATTCTGTTTTACATTTGGCATAATTTTTTTCTTGCCAGGCTCTTGGCCCAGGCACCCACATGAAGTCTGTGGAGCCTCCTTTTGATGAGACATGCCTCATATGCTCATTTGGCTGAACTTCTCATTGCCTCTCCTTCACTACAACAACACAGTGAAGTTGATTTACTAAAACTGGAGAGTACAAAATATGGTGCGGCTGTGCATGGTAGCCAATCAGCTTATAACTTCAACTTGTTCACTTAAGCTTTGACAAAAAAAAAAACTTGGAAGCTGAACTACGCAGAACTGCACCAGATGTTTCAGTCTCCAGTTTTAGTAAATCAACCTCAGTGACTCTAGGGCCTTCCTGGGCTCCCTGTTGCCTACAGTGATGAGTCAATGAAGGTTTAGCACTATTGTGAGTACCTCTAGTGGGAGCTCCTCACATACTATGGGGAATAATAGACAAAAGGGGGTAGGCAGGTGTGCTTTGACAGCTTATGTTTGGCTAATAGCTCAGGGAAGGGGGTCTGCAGTGTTTTTCCTAACGGTCTTGATTCTCTGAATCCTATTTGCTGTCCCTACCCTCCTCTGAGATCTCCTTAACAGTCCATGTAGAGGACATTCCACTGTTAAAGGACCCTGTTATTAAGAGGCTAGAAGACCTATCTAAGGCCATGTCTGTCTGCAAGCTCTAGCTGTCTGGTACAAGGCCATAACGTTACTATTTCTTTACTGACAGATACTTCTGTCCTCCAACAACTAGAGTTCCTGCTCATGGCCCTGTTCTATTGTGTTGATGGCCTAGTAGATATCAGTCACCCTATCCAGAATATATTTCATTTTGGGACATATGCAGAGGATCCTATGGTCCTAGTACTGGTCAGTGGGAATTTCCTGCAAGAAATGCCTCGTGGATGCTCTTTGTCTGGGAATGCCTTATTTTTTGGTAAATCCTTGGGCACCTTTATACGAAGGTGACTGGGGGAAAAACACTTTTACCCAAGAAAAAGAAGGCTCTAAAGAGTAAAACATCTGTTCAAAAATCATCAGAGTACCTAGTATATTTGACACCTGTGGCTGATAGATTTTTATCTACCCCCCATTATCCCCTTTACACAAAAAAAAAATATTTGCAGTATTAAAGAACACCTACTCATTGTATGCACAGCACATAGTCTAACGAATGCAGAGAAACCTTAGCACAACCATTATTAAAAAAAATGAAATTGTTCAATTACATATGCTTTTCTACATGCAACCTATATTAAAGAACTTCAGAAGTATGTAATGTACTTAGATCCCCCCCCCCCCCCTTCACCTTCCTAATGCCCAGTGCAGACCTCCCCATCACCTGGGTCATGTGACCATAGCAGCGAAAAATTGATACTGTAGTGCAAATACCATAGACACTGCAGCCCTGTGCAACACAAAACAGTTGTTGGACAGTCGCAACACTCTCACAGTGTCTGCACCCACTGCAAAATGCATACTAAGTACGCCACTGCCTTTTTTTCTCCAAAATTTCTGGTCCAAGCCTAGAACTTGGTTCTGTCATAATACCTTGCCCTCCAAACCCACCAAATCCAAAAGCAGGTCCACTTGTTAGTAGGGGAACATCTGTTGGTCAGCCATCTGGTCCAGAATACTGAGGCCAGGGGCTTTAAGCTAAAATCTCAGTCTCTGCCTTCACCTCTCTTCATGTTGTCAAACTTGCCCCCACATTCTGATCCCTTCTTTCTGGACCCTCCCAACCACCTGCATTTGCATAAGGGTTTTTGGTTTACTCTTGGCCTCCTTTGAGGCAAAACATTATGCTCAGTTTTGCTGTAGCCCATTGCAACTCTATATTCTGGCAGTGTGGGACCAGCAAACTCAATTTGTTGATCATCTCATATTCATAATTGGCCTGACCATACTTCACCTGGCTTGGTGGGTGGATTCTGGAGAATTGTCTTTTTACATGGAGGTGTTTTGACTTTCCTTTCACAGGTGGGGAATGCCAAATGTGGACCTCCTGGCTTACAAGTTCAACAACAAGCTGGGCAGTGACCAGGGATGCTCAGCTTTGCACTGGATGCTCTTTTGTTGGATCAGTTCAACCTGTTCTACACTTTACCCCCTCTGAAGCTCCATCCTTGCCTATTCCACTAGATCCAGATAGAGTTCATTCTAGTGATCTTCATTGCACTAAACTGGCCTACGACTCTGCATTTTTATTACTGCAGGCCTTAAAGGTGAAGTTCCTCCTTTTCCAGTCAAAGCACATTCTACTAGATCTGTTAGGCTGGGCAGACATTAGTAGGTTTTCAAACAGATGATAGTATGAATCATTGTATGAACATTTATACGTAAATTCAAAGAAATGAAGGGCCTATAATTTTTTGTCATAGGTGTATTTTAAATGATAGAGACAGAATATCAACCAAAAATCCAGAAAAAACAACTGCCCTCAGAGCTGCTGCAGACTTTTCTCTCTCTCCCCTGCCACGAGCATGTGGAGCTGCATCACAGGGAGAGTGGAGAGAGCCAGAGAAAGACGTAAAAAGGCCAGCACAACTGCCTGAAGCCCTCCCACCACCTTGGACAGCACCAGAAGGGTGACGATTGGCTGCAGTATTGCTGAGGAAAGCACTTCTGGTTGCTGCAAGGACTACTGGAAGCTGCAGGATATGAAGGGAAGTAGTCCTCATCTGGAGGCCCAAGAGGCCTATTTGTGATAAAGGAAGGAGAAACAAGGGCTCTGGGCAGTCCAGTGTAGGGAACAGTGTAAGGAGGATCTCTGTCCAGTACCGAGGTACAGACATGCATAGATTGTGAGTGGACACAATTGAGCCCTGTACTGCCGAGTGGGGGAGACAGTGCTGGCTGCTGGACTAACAGATTGCTTCTGTCATTGAATCACGTGTTATGCTACTCTGAGACAACAAATCCCAGTGTACTTTTTGTAGTCTGCTGTTAATCCTGATCCTGTGTTACCTGAGGTACAGAGGATCTGCATGCCACCTCCTGGGAGACTGCTGTTGGACACCGACTCAAGAGAGGTCCCTTTCGCTAGTCTATGGTTGATCACCTAGGGTTCATAGACCCTCTGCAGTAATGAGAGGCCTCTTGGCTACTGACTCCTCTTGTTTCCATTTCACAAGATAGTTCTGCCCAATGGGATCCTATGACATCCTTTTCCTTGGGAACAGTCCATTGTCTTCATGATTACAATAGGACTTTGTGA
The DNA here is from genome assembly GCF_062004578.1 of Staurois parvus. Classification (NCBI taxonomy): domain Eukaryota; kingdom Metazoa; phylum Chordata; class Amphibia; order Anura; family Ranidae; genus Staurois; species Staurois parvus. Next base: position 3,456,558 of record NW_028318466.1, on the reverse strand, counting down.
TAGAGCACTCCAGGCAATACTTTAAGGGGCCCAACGCCCTCGGGGACCCTGGCTTTATGGAGAGAACTATTTTAGGAAGTTTTTGCTCATATACAGCCACGCTATATAATAGTATTCAATGTAAGAGTTACTCTGCTCTGTCTTGTTATATGGTGCTACTAATATCATGTGTGTTTTACACCACTAGACTATTGTGTTCGGAATGCCATTGCTATTTTACTGTTGCACTAACCACTCCCTTTAAAGGTTTTTGCCTTTCATTAAACACCTCAAAGTCAGACACTTTCACCCCCTTCTTGGCCAGGTCTTTTTTCAGTTTTCGGCGCTGTCCCACTTTGACAATTATTCAGTCATGCAACACTACCCAAAATACATTTTTATTATTTTTTGACACAGAGCTTTCTTTTGGTGGAATAGAATCACCTCTGTTTTTTATTTTTTTGCTATATAAACAAAAAAATACCAAACATTTTTACAACAAAAAGGGGGTTTTCTTCATTTCTGTTATACAGTTTTGCAAATAAATAATCTTTCTACATAAATTTGGGCCAAAATGTACACTGCTACATTTCTTTGGTAAAAATAACCCAACGATTTGGTCTGTGTGAAAGTTATAGAGTCTACAAGGTATGGTATCTATCATTGAAATGTAAAAAATCAATCCTGATGTACTGACTCCCAATCTCATTTCTTGAGGCCCTAACATGCTAGGACAGTAAAAATATACAAATACCCCCCCCCCCCCCCAAATGATCTCTTTTTGGAAAGTAGACAGTCCAAGGTATTTAGTTAGAGGCATTGTGAGTTTTTTGAAGTTGTAATTTTTTTCCCACAATTCTTTGGAAAATGAAGAATTTAAATAAAATGTGTTTCTTTGGTAAAAATAACCCAAGTTAGTTTAGTCTGTGTAAAAGTTATGGAGTCTACAAAATGGTATATATATTTAATAATTGGTCAGTCCTGAGGTACTGACTACCATTGACTACCATTTCTTGAGGCCCTAAAATGCCAGGACATTACAAAATACCCTCCAAATTACCCCTTTTTGGAAAGTAGACAGCCCACAAAATTTAGTAATAGGCATGGTGGGTTTTTTGAAGTTGGCACAATTTTTTTTAAAACAAAACTAAATAACATTTGTTTTTTTCAAGTTGTCATCTTACCAAGCAAAGGCATACTTATAATTACACCCCAAAACACATTCTGCTATGCCTCCTGAGCAGGGCTGCTGTTAGAAACCACAGGGCCTCGTACAGCCAATCTGACAGCCCCCCCCCCCCAAAAGAAACAGTTTACTATGCTTCAGTTATGAATGAACACAGTGAGTACCAATTACTCATTGTGTTCATTCAGGAAAAGAAGGGGATAGTAAATGTGACATATTTACGTGACCCTTCTCCCACTCTCCATCCTGAAGGATCCTATTGTGTGCTTGCAGCTGCTGGTGGAAAGAAAAGGAGTTAAGCTGACAGCACTGCAGGGGTGGGGGCCTGGGGAGCAGGGGGAAATGTATGGTGCACAGGGAGGGTGATGGGTGTGGCAGAGGGGTGGGCAATTACTGGAACTGATCCCTTGTATAACTCTATACAGCAGCTGAAAGCCAGTGGGAGGGAGAGGAGAAGCCAGCTCTCAGCTGCTACAGAAAGAGCCATACAGGGAATCAGTTTTAGTAATTGCCCCACCCCCATGCCGATCACACTCCATGCCCACATCTGATTCACCCAGCTGCCTGGGCTCCGTACAGGAGAACTGGTGGTACCCCCTTATCCAAGGCCCTGCTTCCGAGTATGGAGGTACCACATGTGTGAGACCTTTTCAGAGCCTAGATGAACAGAGGGGCCCAAAATCAAGAACATTTTTGGGCTTTCAAGGAGCATAAATTACGCATCTAATTTCCTGACTACCTATCACAATTTTGGAAGCCCTGAAGCACCAGGACAGTGGAAACACTTACAAATTGACCTTGTTTTGAAATGAAAACACTCCAGGGTATTTTCTTGGAGGCATAATGGGTCTTTTGAAAATATAATTTTTTGCCACAAGGTTTTTTTTTCAAAAATGCAGGAAGGAAAATTAACATTTATTTTTTACACAAAGTTGTAAATTAATAAGATATTTCTAACACACATCATAAGCATACTTAGAATTGCACCCCAAAACACATTCTGCTACTCCTTCCAAGTGTGGTGATGCCAAATATATATGAGACTTTTTCACAGCCTAGCCACACAGAGGGGACCAAAATCCAAGAAGCACCTTCTGGCTTTGTAGAGGCATAAATTAGCATCTAATTTCCTGACTATCACATTTTTGGAGGCCCTGGAGCACCTGTTCAGTGGAAGCACCCATAAAATTACCACTTTTTAGAAAGCAGAAACCCCTAAGTATTTTTGAAGAAGCATGGTGAGTCTTTTGAAGACATTTTTTACCACAACGTTTAAGAAAATGTGGACTGAAAATGAAAATTCATTTTTTACACAAAGTTGTCAATTTTATAAGATATTTCTGACATAAAGCATGAGCATACTTAGAAAGAATAGCAAAATGTGTTTTGGGTTGTAATTTTTCAGAGTTTAGACTGAATGGTTGTACTGTAATGGTCTCCTCTATACGAGTGGTCAGGGAAAATAGCTTAGTGTAGTATAACCTGTAGCAGTCCCTGTTCCTATAAGCCACGAAAGCCTAGTCTACTGGTATGTGCCTGTCCCCAGGAATTCCATGTTGACTGGCCAGGAAGTACTGGAGGCTAAAGCAAGGAAGAACAAAAGAGCTCCTGTGGCTCAAGGAGTTCATTTGTCCATGGCTGGGACTGATGTCTTGCAGGAACATAGTCAGTCAAACGTGCAGATGGGTCAGTTCAAGCAGAGACATGTTCAGCAAACAGGCAAAGGATTGGTCCAGGCAGCAGGCAGAAACATGAGCAATAAACAGGCCAGGGTTAGTACAGGCGGCAGGCATAGACAACACTGCACTGGTGTAATGCAATCAGGAACACTGTTACAGGCTTACACTGGTCTAGGGACTAGTGTGGCAGAAATCAGGAACAATTCTGCTGACTCACACTGTGCTGACAATCAGAGACACCCTTGCTGGCTGAGGCTCCATGCACACTGGGTGTTTCAATAACGCTGGTAACGTTAGCTGTGTAAATTCACGTTAAAAACTTGAGTTTTTCAGCATTTTTGTATTATTTTTGTGTTTTGCCACGTCTTTTCACATTTTTTTTGCATTCGCGGTTTTTAGAGCTTTTTTTTACCCCCCCCAATATTTTTTTTAGTCAAAAAATGTCCAAAAACAGTTTTCCGCGATTTACTGCTTTTTGCACAGTTAGAGCGTTTTTACAGCTAAAAAAACTCCTCTAGAAACCCGCTAGTTCTGAGTTTTTTTCCAGCCAAAAAACACCTCTGCCAAAAAAAACGCTGATTACAATCTATGTGTGCATGGACACATAGGATAACATGCTGGGGGGTTTACTAGCTGTAGCAAAAAACATCAAAAGCCAAAAACAGCAGCTGTAACAGCTGTAAATACATCCAGTGTATTTATACTGGTCTGGTAACACTAGGACAAGTGTGGCGGTGGTCAGCAAAACTGTTGCTTGATGCACTTCTCTGGTGGCAATCAGGAACACTGATTCTAGCTACACTGGTCTGGCAACACTGTAGCTGGTGTGGTAATTGGGGAACTGCGACTGGCTGTACTCATATGGCTCATTGACACATAAGGTTGTGGTGGTGGTGGGGGGGTGTTTAAAAACCTTGAAATTGAGCCACGCTTTTACCGCCCCTCAACCATTACCTCCTTTAGTTGTGGAGGCAGCGGCTGGGCGTGTGCACATACCGTGGCTGCGATGCCTTGCTTCGCAGCTCTGGCAAAAATTATACCCCCTGTGTGACCGCCGATAATGACCCATTCAAGTGAATTGAGTAGCTTGTGCGAGGTCCAAAGCGTTAAAACAGTTGGTGAGGAGGCAATACAATGCCTCTTCACTGCCTGTCAAATGCTCTCCGAATGTAAATATTTCTTGAGAGAGAGCATTGCACATGTGAACAAGTCCTTATGGTGATACTATGACTGCAGTGGTGGTGATCAGGGACAGTGTGACTAGTGTGGCGGTGATCAGACACGTAACTGGTGAGGCAATGATCAGGGATGCTGTGACTGGTGTGGCTGTGATCAGGGATGCTGTACCTGGTGTGGCCATGATCAGGCACGCTGTAGCTGGTGTGGCATTGAGTGGGTGGCGGTGATTAGGGACACTGACTGGTGACAGTATGTAAAAAATATATACATTGTATATAGTGTATATATATATATATATATATATATATATATATATATATACACACACAGGTGTTCAAAATAATAGCAGTGTGCTGAAAAAAGTGAATAAAGCTCAAAATCCTTCTAATAGCTTTTATTTCCATACACACAAATGCATTGGGAACACTACACATTCTATTCCAAATCAAAATGTGAAGAAAAATAGATCAAATTTGTGTTGTTCCTCTAAAAAAATTGAAGAAAAGTGAATATTAGACTGTTCAAAACAATAGCAGTGTTTGTATTCTTCTTTACAAACTCAAACATTCACTATATAAACTGGAAAATGTTTGAAGATTTTGCTTTCCTTTGAATCACTTAATTAATATTTAGTTGTATAAGCACTGTTTCTGAGAACTGCTGTACATCTGTGTTGCATGGAGTCAACCAACTTCTGGCACCTGTGAACAGGTATTCCAGCCCAGGATGATTGGACTACATTCCACAGTTCTTCTCTATTTCTTGGTTTTGCCTCAGAAACTGCATTTTTGATGTCACCCCACAAGTTTTCTATTGCATTAAGATCCGGGGATTGGGCTGGCCACTCCATAACGTCAATCTTGTTGGTCTGGAACCAAGATGTTGCACGTTTACTGGTGTGTTTGGGGTCGTTGTCTTGTTGGAACACCCATTTCAAGGGCATTTCCTCTTCAGCACAAGGCAGCATGACCTCTTCAAGTATTCTGATGTATTCAAACTGATCCATGATCCCTGGTATGCGATAAATAGGCCCAACACCGTAGTATGAGAAACATCCCCATATCATGATGCTTGCACCACCATGCTTCACTGTCTTCACAGTGTACTGTGGCTTGAATTCAGTGTTTGGGGGTCATCTGACAAACTGTCTCCGGCCACTAGACCCAAAAAGAACAATCTTACTTTCATCAGTCCACAAAATGTTGCGCCATTTCTCTTTAGGCGAGTCAATGTACTCTTTGGCAAATTGTAACCTCTTCAGCACATGTCTTTTTTTCCAACAGTGGGACTTTGCGGGGGCTTCTTGCAGATAGCTTGGCTTCACATAGGCGTCTTCTAATTGTAACAGTACTCACAGGTAACTTTAGACCTTCTTTGATCTTCCTGGAGCTGATTGTTGGCTGAGTCCTTGCCATTTTGGCTATTCTATCCATTCGAATGATAGATTTTCGCTTTCTTCCACGTCTTTCAGGTTTTGGTTGCCATTTTAAAGCATTTGCGATCATTTTAGCTGAGCAGCCTATCATTTTCTGCACTTCTTTATATGTTTTCCCCTCTCCAATCAACTTTTTAATCAAGGTACGCTGTTCTTCTGAACAATGTCTGGAACGACCCATTTTCCTCAGAATTTCAGAGAGAAATGTACTGTAACCAGCATGTACAACATTTGCTGCCTTCCTTCCTTAAATAAGGGCAATAATTGCCACCTGTTTTTCAAAGAATGAATGACCTCACTAATAGAACTCCACACTGCTATTATTTTGAACATGCCCCTTTCAATTAGTGATTCAATTACACAGAATCAGCAGCATGCATGTCATGACTGTTGGGTCTGTGGGATTTCTATTACTCTACTACACCTGCTAGTAAATTATTTGCCATGTAGAAATATCATTTCTACCAAAAACAGTGATTGATCAGGTTAGTGATGTCTGACTGCTATTATTTTGAACACAACTGTATATATATATATATATATATATATATTAGAATTTTTTTCTTTTTATATTATGTCACCATAGTGAAACTGTAATGTAAGTAGTATAGTAACTCATGTGCTGCCACCAACCTATTCACAAAAACACCTTCAGTGAAATCAAAGCTGCTACAGACAACAAATGTGTTCTCACATCCAACAAGATAAGTAATAACAAAGAGGTGTTTTGCACTGCTGTATCTACATAAGTCACAATGCTCCAATCACCTGAATTCAGAAATACCAAACCACCAATCTTGACTTGTAAAAGAAACATAAGATACCAAAACTGAATGCTATATCGATATGAACTGCAATATCACTAGAGTGAGTAATAGTAACACACTATTATCAGTTTCCTCTTGTACCAAATTGTATTGTAATTGTAATGTCTACCTTTATTTTATAAAGAGCTGTGCAAACTCTATATAAATCCTGTATAATAATAATATTAATATAAAACACAATTAGACTGCTTGGAAATAATTAAATTGCCAAATACAAAATGCAGACATAAAGAAACAATTGGTGTTGTGACACCTATGTTAACAAACACACTTAGTGTGCAGCCATACAAGTGCTAAGTATGATGTCAGTGTATGATCCCACAATCCTGATGATGTCAATCAAAAACTCATAAAAAATAGAAAAGAAAGTAAACATATAAGTCTGCAATTAATAATGCAGCACCAGTGTTAATGCATCAACTTTTAAAGCAAGAAACACAAGTCCTTTGGAAAATCCAACCCATGCTTGATTAATAATAAGTGATTGCTCGTGATTCACTGCAATCCAAATCATGCAACTTCACTTAAAGTCTCATGATTACAAAGTCGGATGTCAGTGCGACTTCAGGTGTGACTTGTAAGACATCTCTGCGACTTCACTCACAAATGTCTATCCAAGTTGCACCTGAAATTGCCAAAAGTAGTGTAGGAACTACTTTTCAAATCGGAGTGACTCCGATGAAATTGGAGTTGCACCGATTAGAATGGTTCCATTGTCGATCATTGGGTACGAGTTGTTAAGCGATTTGAACTGTCAAATCATATGACAAGTGGCGTGTGAACTGGGGCCAAACATTATATTTAGCACTTGTATGTTTGCACACTAAGCATGTTTGTTAACACAGGTGTCATGACATCAATTGTTTCTTTTTATCTGCAAGTTTTTTAGTCAATTGAATTATTCACAATCAGTCATATTGTGTTTTATATTAATAGTGTGTTGCTATTGCTCATTATAGTGATACTGCAGTTCATATTGATATAGCATTCAACTTTGGTATCTTATGTTTGTTTTATATGGGGTGTTTGACGGTTTGGTATTTCTCTAATGAGGTGGTTGGAGCATTGTCATTTATGTAGAGACAGAGAAGTGCAACACCTTTTTTTTGTTATATACAGCATTTACATTGCTGAAGAGAAAGCATGTTGAAGCTCGTTTTAAAGTTTGCTGCAAAACATTTAAACAAGCCTGTGAAATACTGATAGAATATAGTAAAACAGCAAAATAAGTGAGCGCTAAAAGATAAAATCAGCAGCTGTACACCGCAAGGTACCATATAAAGCCTTCAAAGTAATAGAGTAAAGTAAGGTGCAGCGCTAAATGATTCGTTTTATTTATTTATGTAATTTCTAACTTTTTATATTATTTATTGGCCAAAGAAAATCAAATTCCATCTTTGCATTTAATATATTAATTATACTGCTCTATCTGTATTTGCCTGCGGTATATGCAAACACCCGCAGCGATGTATTTCTTCCTGGTAATCCTTGGTTGACTGTGTTTGCCTAATGACTCCGATTAGATGGCGCCCACGCATGCGCCATCTAACGGGCTACCTGAAGATGGCACCCATTCCGGAGACATTCGGCAATTGGAAAATGGCGCGCGATAACGGCGCATACGCCATTTTCCTTATATAAACACTGCAGAGACGTCCACAGCTGTAAGCTAACCCCCTATGACTATGTGCAATCGCACGAAACGCATCAGGAGAGGCTACAGCGGTGTGACGACCGGTGCCACGAGGGCCCTGGCGGCCATCTTCTTTATCTATATGGGTCAGTACTTCTCTTGTTTTACTGTTGTTTGCTTGGAATAAACACTCCTATCCTAAGGATACTACACTATCCTGCCTCCTCTTTTTTTTGAGCTCCTTTGAGAGCCATTTACATCCGCAGAGCAGCCTTTCCATGTGTGGCAGCATTTCTATACAGCGAGGGGATGTCTGACCTGATCTGACCAGACCAATTAGGATCCTTGATGTCCTGTGGTTACCTGTTATATGCGCATTTAGATTGCGTATCTGGTGAGTGCGCAATCTTTACACACCTATCACCCTATCCAAGGATCGAGCCACTGGATTTTGAAAGATCATTTGGAATCTTGCGTGCACTTATATAGTGGACTTTGTGTGCTATACTCTTTCACGTCATTAGTCATAATTGAATGACATCTGTTTTGCACTTATGTCACATATTTATTGTTTATGGTGATTTTAGATGTTTTATTAAGAACATTTGGATACGTAACGAATCATTTAGCGCTGTACCTTACTTTACTCTACTGATAGAATATAGCCTGGTCAGATGAAGCCAAAATTGCCATAATGCACACCATGTTTGGAAGTCAACTGGCACTGCACATCACCCCAAAAGCACCATACCAACAGTGAAGTTTGGAGGTGGAAACATCATGGTGTGGGGCTGTTTTTCGGCATACGGTACTGGCAAATATATCATTGAAGGATGAATGGAAAAATGTACCAAGACATTCTTAATAAAAATCTGCTGCCATCTACCAGGATGATGAAGATGAAACAAGGGTGGACATTTCAGCAAGACAACGATCCCAAACACAAAGCCAAGGAAACTCTCAATTGGTTTTAAAGAAAGAAAATTAAGCTGCTAGAATGGCCCAGACAGTCACGTGACTTGAATCCAATGGAAAATCTATGGAAAGAACTAAAGATTAGTGTTCATAGAAGAGGCCCACAGAACCTTCAAGATTTGAAGACTGTGTGAAAGAATGGGCCAAAATCACACCTGAGCAATGCATAAGACTAGTTTCTCCAAACAGGAGGCATCTTGAAGCTGCCAGTACCAAAAAAGGATTTTGTACCAAGTATTAAATAAATTTAAGTTAATGTGTTCAATACTTTTTCCTTGTGTCATTCCATTTTATTGCACACAACTTATTTTCTGAACTTATTTGTTTTGGTTTCTTTTTATGTATGGATTGCATGGGTTTTTACCGACGTGAAAATTTCATGTACATTTGCATTTTGTAAATTGATAAAAATAAACAATTAAAATATATATTTCTGAAAGCATTCTTACTTTACAGAATTTCTTCACAACTGCCTAAAACTTTTGCACAATATTCATATATATATATATATATATATATACATATATATATATATATATATATATATATATACAGTTGTGTTCAAAGTAATAGCAGTCAGACATCACTAACCTGATCAATCACGGTTTTTGGTAGAAATGATATTTCTACATGGCAAATAATTTACTAGCAGGTGTAGTAGAGTAATAGAAATCCAACAGACCCAACAGTCATGACATGCATGCTGCTGATTCTGTGTAATTGTATCACTAATTGAAAGGGGCATGTTCAAAATAATAGCAGTGTGGAGTTCTATTAGTGAGGTCATTCATTCTTTGAAAAACAGGTGGCAATTATTGCCCTTATTTAAGGAAAGAAGGCAGCAAATGTTGTACATGCTGGTTACAGTGCATTTCTCTCTGAAATTCTGAGGAAAATGGGTTGTTCCAGACATTGTTCAGAAGAACAGCGTACCTTGATTAAAATAGTTGATTGGAGAGGGGAAAACATATAAAGAAGTGCAGAAAATGATAGGCTGCTCAGCTAAAATGATCGCAAATGCTTTAAAATGGCAACCAAAACCTGAAAGACGTGGAAGAAAGCGAAAAACTACCATTCGAACGGATAGAAGAATAGCCAAAATGGCAAGGACTCAGCCAACAATCAGCTCCAGGAAGATGAAAGAAGGTCTAAAGTTACCTGTGAGTACTGTTACAATTAAAAGACGCCTATGTGAAGCCAAGCTATCTGCAAGAAGCCCCCGCAAAGTCCCAGTCCCAAAAAGACGTGCTGAAGAGGTTACAATTTACCAAAGAGCACATTGACTGGCCTAAAGAGAAATGGTGCAACATTTTGTGGACTGATGAAAGTAAGATTGTTCTTTTTGGGTCTAGTGACCGGAGACAGTTTGTCAGACGACCCCCAAACACTGAATTCAAGCCACAGTACACTGTGAAGACAGTGAAGCATGGTTGCGCAAGCATCATAATATGGGGATGTTTCTCATACTACGGTGTTGGGCCTATTTATCGCATACCAGGGATCATGGATCAGTTTGAATACATCAGAATACTTGAAGAGGTCATGCTGCCTTATGCTGAAGAGGAAATGCCCTTGAAATGGGTGTTCCAACAAGACAACGACCCCAAACACACCAGTAAACGTGCAACATCTTGGTTCCAGACCAGCAAGATTGATGTTATGGAGTGGCCAGCCCAATCCCTGGATCTTAATCCAATAGAAAACTTGTGGGTGACATAAAAAATGCAGTTTCTGAGGCAAAACCAAGAAATAGAGAAGAACTGTGGAATGTAGTCCAATCATCCTGGGCTGGAATACCTGTTCACAGGTGCCAGAAGTTGGTTGACTCCATGCAACACAGATGTACAACAGTTCTCAGAAACAGTGCTTATACAACTAAATATTAATGAAGTGATTCAAAGGAAAGCAAAATCTTCAAACATTTTTCAGTTTATATAGTGAATGTTTGAGTTTGTAAAGAAGAATACAAACACTGCTATTTTTTTGAACAGTCTAATATTCACTTTTCTTCAATTTGTTTAGAGGAACAACACAAATTTGATCTATTTTTCTTCATGTTTTGATTTGGAATAGAATGTGTAGTGTTCCCAATGCATTTGTGTGTATGGAAATAAAAGCTATTAGAAGGATTTTGAGCTTTATTCACTTATTTTAACACACTGCTATTATTTTGAACACAACTGTATATATATTCCCCCAAAGAAGCCACACATGTCTGCATCCCTGAATTCAGATGATAACAGCCTTTCTTATTATAAGATTGATAACAACCTTTCTAATCTACCCTACTATTACCTATACCAACCAGAAAGTAAACTTATGCTGTATTCCCTTATGGAAACTGCCATTGCTGACTTTTTGAGTATGGAAATCTGGCAATCAAGCTGGTCCTCCTTCAGTCCTTCAAAGAAGCATGCAACAAATGAAGTCAATATTACCAGATCTGTATACTGTTCTGAGTCAGTGACTCTGAAATTATTGATGCCATTAGATCTGCCTAATAACCAGCTAGCACAGGCTTCCTTTAAATACTGTATGAACCTTGGATAAACTAAATCTTCTGTTTAGAAGACTCACAATGGGAATTGCAGTAAGCCTCATTTAAGGCTCTGGTTTCCCTGGCCACATTTCATATGTTCTACATCTGTCTATTTGGCAGTTCATTTCCACCTTCCACTTGATTCTAGTCAATTGATTCTAGTAAGAGTCTGCTAGGAATTAAAATATTTGGCTACTGCAGAATTTAGGATGATGTAATGTTAAAGGTGTTTGAAAGAATTTTCCATATCCTATGCCCATTCTAATAATGCAGAAATATTTTTGGAATTCTCTGCTTCATTTTAGGAAATGTATTCAAAGTTCAGCTATCTGATTTAGCCAAGTATTAAGCATGACAAAACTGCATTCCTCCACATTCTTTTGTATATCCATTTACCATACTTTTATTTTTTAAACAGATGGCTCTAAAAATTGAAGGGAAGGGGATAGAAAGGACAGAGGAACAGTGAATACTACTACATGGTATGATACAGTTTATAGATGGAAATGTATTAGAAAGTTATTTATTTTCTTTGGAGGGTAGTTTTCACATTTATGAGGTTGCTTTAACTAGGGACAGTTCAGCAACCTAGCACAGTGCTTGTAGACAATATATCTGTCTCCACACAAAAGCTTTGGTGTATGGTTGCTCTCAGGTAATGGGGATTCCCTGGCTTTCTTGGATGTCTGAGTTTGATATTCAAGTATGTACTTTAATTCCTGATGTTTGTGCAAATTTTGGGTGGTGAGGAAAAATTCTGTCTGTTGAAAGAGAAACCCCTAGCGTGGTAAAGAATTGAAAGAATGTATTGTAATAATGATGGTTTAGGAGAAAGAGTCTTAATTAACAAATTTATTGACACCTTTAATGTGTTTTTCAGAATTCCGTTAATTGGGTTTTGATTTTAAAAAGCTTTTTAACATTCAGTCTCTCCAATTCTACTGTCATTTTCTCCTCCCACTAACACATACACTGGCCATAACTATAACTGAAAAACTCTTACTGAACTGCACCATTCTGAACAGTGTAAGACTCACCTCCTTACCTCTATTTACCTCTAAATTTCTAGAATGCTTAGCGTAGTGTTTCCTCAACAAGGGTGCCATCTGGGTACCTCTGGGGTTTTGCAAGCACGGGACCCAGTTTGCTCTGTATTAGTTGCTGAGGCGTGCGCTGGCTAGCTGCCTGCTCAGTAACAACCAAGGATGCTCTAGGGCCAATACGCATGTTGTGGTTCAGTGCTAAGATGATGATGGTTGGCTCACCGGAACTGTGGCAATACATGAATCTGACCCAAAGTAGGCAGCATGCAGGGCCACCCCCAGCATACAGGAAAAGACAGAAGTACACCAATTCCTGACCTTCTCTAGACCTCCCTTATCTTCAACCCTCTACTGTGCTGTTGGATCCAAACGGTAGGGCACTGATGTGAAGAAGAGACAGTGTGATTGGGAGGGGGCTGTGTGACTGTGTGCTCTTTGATGGAGAACTATGTGACTGTGGGGCTCTGTGATGGGTGGACTTTGATGTTATGGGGGGTCTCTGATGTGATGACTCATGTAAAGGGGGCTTCTGATGTATATGGGTGGCTCTGATGTGATGGGGGTGTTCTTATGTATGGGATGGCCTCTGATGTGTAGATGTACTCTGATGTGATGGGGGACCTCTGATGTGCTATGAGGCCTTTTATGTGAAAGGGGAATCTGATGTAAAGAGGGGCTCTAATGGGGGAACCTGTGATGTCAAGGGGGCTTCTAATGTGAAGTCAATTTCATCAATACTCTTGAAGGGTGCCACAACTGAAAAAATGGTTGGGAAAGGCTGATTTAGTCTACAACTGTCTGAGCTGCTGCCTTACTGACAACAACCTTCTCAACCCTTAGTATCTGGTTTCAACTGCAACACTCAACTGAAAACTGCCCTACCCTTTCTTGATTCTCCTCCTATCTATCTAAATGGTCCTTTAATGTCACCTACAACTCTCTCCTCGACTCCCTTTCCTATTTCCATAGGAAATTCTCCCAATTCTCTGTCTTTGGCCCCCTTCTATTCTCAATCAACAACTCCTCCTTTGGTCAGTTGTTAAACTCCCATGGCTTCCAATACCATCTCCATGCTGATGACACCCACATCTATCTATCTCTCTGCTCTTCACTTCACTCCTTCAGTCTCCTCACTAATTTACTAACATACTATACATATCAGTATGGATATCACAGCAGTACCTAAATCTAAGATCATATTCTCCTCCCCATGCCCCCTTTACTGACTTTGCCATTAACATCAATGAAACAACTATCAGTCCTTCCCTTCTTGCAAGGGTGCTAGGTGTAATCCTGGGCTTTGACCTCTCCTTCCAACCTCAAATCTAACCACTGCCTTCACCTCTGTAACAGTTTTAAAATATGCACCTTCTTAACCAACAATACCACCAATCTAGTAATTCACTCCCTGATTATCTCTTTTTGCCTCCAATATTGCAACTCACTCCTCGTTGACCTAGTTCTACACAGATTATCCCTCTTCAGTCTATCATGAATGCTGTGCCAGGCTCATTCACCTTACCATCAGTCAATGTCCACAACCCAACTACTTCCTTCCAATTCTTCCATTAGCTTTTGCTTGCTCCTCCTGCTCTGTAGGCCCCTCTTCCCCTCCTCTAGAGACTCCCCCATCCTCTGGAACTCTCTGCCCCAAAAGTTTTGCCTTTAGTAAAAGTTTCAGCAAAATTCCATCTGGTTGCAAAGAATGAAAATATTGCAGGTAATGAGTAATAAATATCTGGACGAAGGTCAGCAGTTACAGTTCATCAGTAAGGGGCAATTAGGAAGTACAGTAAATCTCCTCTGAATCATAATGACTTATGACGCTTAACCTCCCTAACTGAAATGGGCTTGTGAATCTGAACTGGCATTTCGTCCATTTTAAAAGAATAGATGTGAGAATCCCATGAAAATAGACATGAGAAATCCCATGAGATCATGCTGAAAATAGTAAAGCACAGAGCAGTTTTAATCAATTAGAGTTAACCTATACAGTAGTTGATGAAGCAAGAATTAATATTCAAAGTCTGGGTGACAGTGGGTTTGTGTTGTTTCAAACGTAGTCACCAGCCACAATTGCAAATTAAATATTGATATGCATACAGGGAGCACAGTCTACATGCTCAGTAGTCCCGTTTGTTGTCCATTGCTATAGTGCACCAGTCCACACCACTCAATTGTTATGGGTAATGTGATCTTGGGGCATGCCCACTTGTGATGCTGAAACCTTCTTTGCTGCCTTTCACCTTCAGAAGCCTTGTATACCAAAATGCCTGCACTAGACTGTTTCTCACAGCAACCAATCAGATTCGAATTAGGCTTGGAAGTTTGACTATGACTGGTGATGCAGTAAGTAGAGAAAAATAAAGTTATACAGCACGGGTTGTAGAAAGTATACTTCTACTACCCTTCGCTTGACCCCGTGTGATGGTCTGTGTGTGATTGCATTTGTTTCAGATGGAAGTAATCTACTTACCGTAGTCACCTTGAAAAAATGCAAAACCTCTCAGCTTATTGTCCCAAAGTGGGTGCATACCTTCCAATAGTCCCTGATTCTGCAGGACTGTCCTGGAAGTTTAACAAAATCCTGGCATCTCATGGATCCAGGCTATGCTATCCCTCTGCCTCTGCAGAGCATCTGTGCCTCCCCCATAGAGCATGAGTGCCCCCCTCTCCCTCCACAGAGGATCACTGCCCTGGCTCCCCCTACAGAGTAACCAGGTCACCCTTTCCCCCCACAGAACACCGTTGCCTGTTCTTTTTTCCAATGAGCACTCGTGCTCCCTCTTTAAAACCACTAGGGCATTTTTCTCCCATTGGCCACTGACAATAAGCATTTTTTTTCCTCCCACTGACTCTTAGCATTTTTTTCTTTAAACAACAATGCCTGGCATTTTTTCCCCCGCTGACCACTGACACTAACCTTTTATTCCTTCCTATTGATCACCAATACCTGGTATTTTTCTTCTCCACCAACACTGGGCATTTTTTCTTCCCTCTAACCACTGATGCTAGACAATTTTCCTCCCCTTGACCACCCATGCCAGGCATTTGTTTCTTTAACTGACCACCAACAGCAGTTATTTTTTCCTCTCACTAACCACAGATAGTGGCTATCTTTCCCTGCTGCTTAACATCAATATAAGGACTATGGCATACTCCTAACTGCTGCACTCTATACATTGTGTTGTACATAACATAGTGCTTACCACTGTACAATACATACTCCTGACCAAAGTTTCCAACTATTTTAAGGATGTTCTGTTTTACAGTAGGCTCAGACAAAGCGTTAGCTCTTTGTCCATATTCTGTTTTATTTTTTAATAAGGATCCTTTAGGTCACAGGTGTCAAACTGGTGGCCCTCCAGCTGTTGCCAAACTACAAGTCCCATGAGGCAATTCAAGATTGACAGTTACAAGCATGACTCCCAAAGGTAGAGGCATGATGGGACTTATAGTTTCGCAACAGCTGGAGGGTCGCCAGTTTGACACCCCTGCTTTAGGTTTTATGTGTGTCTGTGAAACTAACTTGTGGTACAGTAGTAAAGGAGTTTTTGTGGGTACAAGGACTGCAACATATGTTTTCAGTGTGTACTGCGAGTAAGCTTAGACTATATTTAACCTCTTCTCACCTGGCCACGATACATAAACAGCCGGGTGGGAGAAGCGTCATTCTGGCTAGATGTACACATACGTCCCATCCGAACCTGGGGCTGTGCCCTCGGACACTGCATATCCCAGATATGGCCTTCTGATTTGCCCTCCCAATCATGTGATGGCTGTGTCCAATCATAGCCATCACACAATGTAAACAGAGGCATGTGCCTCTGTGTCGGCTCTCCTGAGTTTAGTGAGAGCTCAGTGAGGGAGGGATCATTGCAGCCTGTTAGCAATCTGTGTGTAGGTGATGGTTTTACAGTTCAGCTGCACATAGATCACACAGATTGCAGCCATTCCACACCATCTGTCCTTGTCCACAGTGCACATCAACATCTGTTAGTGAGATGGATATGGTAAAATGCCTATTTGGTTTCTTGTTGAATATATACATTTTTCTATATATATCTACTTTTATATTTTTATATTTCTAAATGCTTTGTATGAATATATATATGTGTTGTGTGTATATTTGTTGTCTGCTGGTCTTTGTAGTCCTCCTTGCTCAAGAAATGTCTGCTCAGCAACCCCTCCCATCGAGCCAACTTGAAGACAAAGGAATATTTTTTCTTTCTATAGATAAGACATCGGCCAAGATCACGCCTATACTCTGAAGAAGATTGTTTTCATGTAGAGTGACTAATCAAAGACTAATATATTGCTTATGCTGTTCTCACGTGATGTTCGCATCATTTTGCATATATAAACTCACTTTTTCATTTCAATAAATTAGAGAAGAAGTTTTCACAGACCAAACGTGTCAGTGTGAGTTTCTTTATGTGCGCACATTCCAGAGCTAGCCAGCAAGATTAATTAGGACAGGAGCAGATAATCACCGGACATTTAGTCCTCACTAAATCATTAGTGTCCAATTGCAACATCAACACCTGTCGGTGTCCCACCACCTGCCGCCTCTTCTACGGGATCTCTATCCCACCACAGATCCCAAAACTGAAGGACCGGAAGGTCTCTGATGACCTGTATGGCGTATGAAACTGGAAGTGACTAGTGCTGCTGTCACTTCCGGTTTCTCTTGATGTAAACAGCACCACTTTTAAATAGGAAAAGCATCTGGACAATCTGATCTTGGTGTGATCAGATGCTTTTAGGGCAGGGGAGACATCTGGGGTCTTAAGGGTCCCCAGATCTCTCCATAAAGTGGATCTGTCACTGCCTATTGCTGTCACAAGTGATGTTTACATTCCTTGTGACAGCAATAAAAGTGATTTTAAAAAATTTAAAGAAACGGTGTAAAAGTAAATAAATACATTTAAAGCGCTCCCGTCCCTCCATGCTTGCATGCAAAGGCGAACGCAAGTGTTGGTCCCGTACACATATGTAAACGGTGATCACACCACACATGTGAGGTATTGCCACAAACAAAAGTGTGAGAGCAATAATTCTAACTCCCAACCTCCTTTTTAAATACTGTAGATTGGCGCCATTCCACAAGCATGCACAATATTAAAGCATGACATGTTTGGTATGTATGTACTCAGTGCAACACCATATTTTATATTTTACCAAAAATTGGGTATTATATTTTATTTGTGTGCATTAAAATTTATTAAAGTATATTTTTTCCCCAAAAATGTGTTTGAAAAACCGCTGCGCAAATACTGTGTGACATAAAAAATTCCAAAACCTGCCATTTTATTCTTTAAGGCTAAAAAAATAATGTGTGGGGGTTCTAAGTAATTTCTAGCAAAAATATTGTTTTCAGTAGGCAATTAATATTTTTATTGATAAAAATTATACTCACAAGAGTAGCACTATAAAAGGCATATAACATATAAAACCAAAACACTGGGTAAGGAGACACGTGCAAATCCCATCAAGAAGGGAGATAATCTCTTGGTCAAGCTGACGCGTTTCGAAGGGGGGTGTCCCTTCTTCCTCAGAGCTCGAAACTCCCCTTCGAAACGCTTCAGCTTGACCAAGAGTTTATCTCCCTTCTTGATGGGATTTGTACGTGTCTTCTGACCCAGTGTTTTGGTTTTGGATGTTATATACCTTTTATACTGCTACTCTTGTGAGTATAATTTTTATCAATAGAAATATTAATTGCCTACTGAGGTAATGCGCAAGGTTGGTGCGCTTTGTTTTTTTTGTTCTCTACAGGCTATATCGAGCTTCCCCAGCTTCGTGTTTGAGCCGCACAACCTTTGATCACTGTTGGATGAACATTCATCATATTGTTCGATTGGCCTTCTGCTGATCTGGGTCCCTGAGCGCAGGCGGTGTTGGATTTGTGTCTTAAAGTGGATATTGCCTGAAGGTGCTCTTTGGATGTTGATTGCTATGTGGCTAGACTGTAAAAAAAGTCTCACACATGTGGTATCACCATACTCAGGAAGAGTAGCAGAATTTATTTTGGGGTGTAGTTGCAAGTATGCCTGTGCCTTGTGTGAGAAATAACTTGTTAATATGCAGTTTTTGTGAAAAAAATATTTAATTTCTCCATTTTCCTAAGAATTGTAGGAAAAAATACAACTTCAAAAAACCCACCATGCTTCTTACTAAATACCTTGGGTTTTCTACTTTCCAAAAAGGGGTCATTTAGGGGATATTTGTATTGTCCAGGCATATTAGGGTCTCAAGAAATGAAATAGGCCATCAGTTTATCAGGTGTGTTCATTATTATTATTATTGTACAGGATTTATATAGCGCCAACAGTTTGCTCAGCACCTTACAATATAAAGGGATACAATACAGAAACAATACAGTTCAATACAAGAGGGTTAGGAGGGCCCTGATCCTGGGAGCTTAGGTTGTAGATTCTATAACTTTCACACAGACCAAATAATTGGGTTATTTTTACCAAAGAAATGTAGCAGTATAAATTTTGTTCAAAATTTATGAAGAAAAATTACTTATTTGCAAAATGTTATAACAGAAACTAACAAAAACACATTTTTAAATTTACAGTGTTTTTTCATTTATAGCGCAAAAAAAAAAAAGCCCAGTGGTGATTAAATACCACCAAAAGAAAACTCTATTTGTGAAAAAAAGTATAAAATTTTTCATATGGGTACAGTGTTGCATGAGTGAGTAAGAGTGCTGAAACCTAAAAATTGGCCTGGGCAGGAAGAAGGTGAAAGTGTCCTGTATTGAGGTGGTTACAGTACAACTAAAGGCAATTTTTTTTTTTTTTTTTAGTTTTGGATAGAGTGGAGAGATACTAATGCAGGCCATAGATGGGTCGAAAATCGGCCGATTTTTCTTTTAAAAAAACGAAAAGTCGGTCGTTCAAGTGGCCGACGTTACCACCAATGGTAAAAAAAATCGGCCGATTTTCATCCCGTCTACAGCCGGCAAAAGGTGTCCCTGCAGAGAGCTCTGCTATTTCTTTGACAGTTCCTTGACATTTACAGAGGTTGCAACAATGTATCTATTTGTATCCATTTAGGATACAGATGTTTTTATTCGGAAACAAATAGATACAATGTTGCAACCTCTGTAAATGTCAAGGAACTGTCAAAGAACTGTCAAAGAAATAGCGGAGCTCTTTGCAGGGACACTTTTTGCCGGACTGGAATTCCTATTTTTCATCCTTCTTCTCCTTCTTCATCATCATCCTCTTCTTCTTCTTCATCATCATCCTCTTCTTCTTCTACTACTTCTTCATCATCATCATCCTCTTCTTCTTCTTCTACTTCTTCTTCATCATCATCCTCTTCTTCTACTTCTTCATCATCATCCTCTTCTTCTACTTCTTCATCATCCTCCTCCTCCTCTTCTTCTTCTACTTCATCATCATCATCCTCTTCTTCTTCTTCTTCTTCTTTTTCTTCATCATCATCATCCTCTTCTTCTTCTTCTTCATCATCATCCTCTTCTTCTACTTCTTCATCATCATCCTCTTCTTCTTCTACTTCATCATCATCCTCCTCTTCTTCTTCTACTTCATCATCATCCTCCTCTTCTTCTTCTTTTTCTTCGTCATCATCATCCTCTTCTTCATCTTCTTCTACTTCTTTATCATCATCCTCTTCTTCTACTTCATCCTCCTCCTCTTCTTCTTCTTTTTCTTCGTCATCATCATCCTCTTCTTCATCTTCTTCTACTTCTTCATCATCAACCTCTTCTTCTTCTACTTCATCATCCTCCTCTTCTTCTTCTTCATCATCCTCTTCTTCTTCTTCTTCTTCGTCATCATCATCCTCTTCTTCTTCTTCTTCATCATCATCCTCTTCTTCATCTTCTTCTTTTTCTTCATCATCATCCTCTTCTTCATCATCATCCTCCTCCTCCTCCTCTTCTTCTTCTTCATCATCATCCTCTTCTTCTTCTTCGTCATCATCCTCTTCTTCTTCTACTTCTTCATCATCATCCTCCTCCTCTTCTTCTTCTTCTTCTTCGTCATCATCATCCTCTTCATCTTCTTCTACTTCTTCATCATCATCCTCTTCTTCTTCTACTTCATCATCATCATCCTCCTCTTCTTCATCATCATCATCCTCTTCTTCTTCATCATCATCATCCTCTTCTTCTTCTTCTTCATCCTCTTCTTCTTCCTCTTCTTCTTTTTCTTCTTTTTGTCTTCCTCTTGCAGGTCACTGCTCATGCGCAGATTTTTTATCGGTAAAAAATCTGCCGATTAGCCCATTATTGCCGCGAAAATCGGCCGATCGGCTGATTTTTTTTCAACTTTCCCGATTAAAAAAAACGGCCAAAATACCGAAAAACGGCCGAACAAATAGCCCACTAACGATCCGAAAATCGGCCGATTTTATTTTCGGCCGAAAAATCGGCCGATTTTCGACCCATCTATGGCCTGCATAAATCCCCTGTCAGTTTTCATTCCGGTCTGTGGTCCCGTTAATAAGATTCACCCTCGCTTTTTGTCCTGTCTACCATTATCATTGAAAGTAAAAGAAAATCCCAAATTTTGGGTTATCCCCAGAAAAGTAATAGAGGGGGAATCTTCTAATGGGGACACTAGTTTTGGTGACCTAGGGGTCCCCCAAGGAATTACCTTAATTTGCAGGGATTTCCTCTCAATTGCTGTTTTGGTTATGGGACAAGAAGTGACGGGAAATCTCCGCAATGGGACACAGTTAAAGAAAAAAAAAATCTGACGGGTTGTAACCCTCCCTTACTCTATCCAAAATGAGAAAAAAAGTTTTGCCTATAGTTTTACTTTAACTATTGTGACAATATCAACTTATCAGCTGCATTACCAAAATTACTCAAATTATATTACCACAGTGTTTGGTAAAAAAGTCTAAATCTAAATAAAAAATATGTGAATAAATCCAATAGTGATAATTTTACAATATAAATATCTCATTAAAAATAAATAAATAAATTCATAAAGTCCACTGTGCAAATGTGTAAAACAAAAAATGATTATAAATATCTCATTAGAAATAAATAAATAATTTCATAAAGTCCAATGTGCAAATTGTGCAAAACAAAAAATAAATTATATATATATATATAAAAAAAAAAAAAAATTTTTTTGAAAATATATATGAATTTATGAAGTTCAACAGCAAAAAAAATGCAAAAAGGAAAATGTGCAAAAAAGTTTTTTTGAAGTTCAGCAGGGAGAAGATGATGATAATATACTCTCCTTTCAAGCTGCTTATGGTGGTGTGGCTGGAAACCTACGGATTATCTTCTGAGCCTATGCAGGCATAAGGATTTCTCCCTCCTAGAGCCTCTCCTCACTCCAATGCTCAATGTATCCTCATATGATCCATAGGAAAAAAGAATAAAAGATATAGTGCCTTATCCAAGGTAAATAAAAACACTCTTTAATGTGCTCCCATATTGCACTCACATTGTTTCAACAATAAGCACGCATGTATTGTAACTTAAGCCGCAGAGTGCGGTAATGATCAGACTCGTAGGAGTGTTATCGCACTCCGTCAGTACTCGCCGTAATGATGATCCGATACGTGGTGACGTCACTGCCCCTCGGATCATCATTACGGCGAGTACTGACGGAGTGCGATAACACTCCTACGAGTCTGATCATTACCGCACTCTGCGGCTTAAATTACAATACATGCGTGCTTATTGTTGAAACAATGTGAGTGCAATATGGGAGCACATTAAAGAGTGTTTTTATTTACCTTGGATAAGGCACTATATCTTTTATTCTTTTTTCCTATGGATCATATGAGGATACATTGAGCATTGGAGTGAGGAGAGGCTCTAGGAGGGAGAAATCCTTATGCCTGCATAGGCTCAGAAGATAATCCGTAGGTTTCCAGCCACACCACCATAAGCAGCTTGAAAGGAGAGTATATTATCATCATCTTCTCCCTGCTGAACTTCAAAAAAACGTTTTAGCACATTTTCCTTTTTGCACATTTTTTTTGCTGTTGAACTTCATAAATTCATATATATTTTCAAATTTTTTTTTAATTTTTTTATATATATATAATTTATTTTTTGTTTTGCACAATTTTCACATTGGACTTTATGAAATTATTTATTTATTTCTAATGAGATATTTATAATCATTTTTTGTTTTACACATTTGCACAGTGGACTTTATGAATTTATTTATTTATTTTTAATGAGATATTTATATTGTAAAATTATCACTATTGGATTTATTCACATATTTTTTATTTAGATTTAGATTTTTTTTACCAAACACTGTGGTAATATAATTTGAGTAATTTTGGTAATGCAGCTGATAAGTTGATATTGTCACAGTATATATTAATTAGTGTTATTTTTAAGTATATAGTATTGGCACAGTAGTATTAGAGCGCGGTAATTATCAATTATTTTTATGTAGTCTACATCTTATGAGGGTGAGAAAAAATTCCAGCGATCTAATACACTGATTTTTGACTCCAGTGGCTCACAAGTTCATTTATATAATTTTACTTTAACTATGTTCCCGATACATAGTACACTTTAGCCACACTTGATTTAGGTTTCTGCATGTTTTCAATTTTTTTTATGATGTCCCTATTTCTCTACTTCTGATGTATGGAGGTATGTGGGTGTACCTTAGGACTCATTGTGCCTGGGAGAACTGGCATGTGTGATTATGGACACACCATTGCCCATCTCTCTCAATCTGTTTCAGAGGTTTTCGTTATGTCAGCAAATCAGCTGGTGAGATTTGGCCTGGATCAAAGGTTTCAAAGGAGATGTTTACAATTTTTTCTTCCATTTCTGTTTCTATGCTACTCTGCTTCCCCACGATTTAATAAAAATGGAGGTTAAAACTGGCTGTCCAGGAGTTCCAAAATACAGCCAGGGCTCAGTGGTTGTCCCTCAGGTCACATCAAGCCATGAACTGTAAGGCCAAATGTACTGCTGCTTTTTTTTTGCCAAAGCCCCTAAATTCAGCTCAATAAAAGCCTGTGTGTCCATGTACTCATAGGCTTTTACCAGAGTTTAGGAGCAGCAGAGTTTAGGGGCAGTTAAAGGTCCCTCTCCTGAATACAGAAGAATCGCATTCAGGAGAGGAAGGTTTTGGCCATAAAACGCTAAATGTGTGTAAATGCTTGTAAGCGTGTCTAAACGCTAACTGCATTTAGCGAATGGACGTTTTTTCATGTCAGTGTTAAATACGCTGGCCAATCAAATGAATAAACGTCCAAGAGCTAAACGCAGTACCACCTTTACATGCATTTTTGCTGCATTTAGAATTTTCTGCTGCCAGGAGAGCTAAATGTGTAGGGGAGTTCATGTGTACATGAGGACTTACTTAACTTTATGTTCAATTTGAGAATATGTCTACTTTACAACCATCAGTCCCTCCCCTCATGCCAGGATACTAGGTGTAATCCTAGACTCCCATCTGTCCTTTCAGCCCCAAATCCATTCACTGTCCAAATCTTGTAGACTTCACCTCCGCAACATCTCCAAGATACGCCCGTTCCTAACCTTGGAAACTACTAAGCAACTTATTCACTCCCTGGTCATCTCTCGCCTTGACTATTGTAACTCCCTCCTCATTGGCCTACCTAATCGCAAGCTATCCCCTCTTCAGTCTATCATGAATGCTGCTGCCAAACTCATCCACCTTACTAACCGTTCTGTATCTGCCATCCCTCCACTGGCTTCCCATTACCCAATGAATAAAAGTCAAAACATTAACAATAACATATAAAGCCCTATTTAACTCTGCCCCAAATTACATCACCAATATTGTCTCCATATTTCACCCAAACCGTCCTCTCTGCTCCTCTCATGACCTCCTGCTCTCTAGCTCCCTTGTCTCCTTCTCCCATGCTTGTCTCCAGGACTTCTCCAGAGCCTCCCCCATCCTCTGGAACTCTCTACCCCAATCTATCCGACTATCGCCTACTCTGCCCACTATTAGTCGATCTCTGAAAACCTATCTCTTCAGGAAAGCCTATCCCGCCTTCAGCTAATAACAGAATCTTCTATTCCTCCTATCAGTTCATCCCCCACAGTTATTACCTTTTATACCACCAGCCCCTCCCTCTTAGATTGTAAGCTCCAAAGAGCAGGGCCCTCCTAACCCTCTTGTATTGAACTGTTTCACTGCTGTATTGTCTCCCTTTATATTGTAAAGCGCTGAGCAAACTGTTGGCGCTATATAAATCGTGTATTATAATAATAATAATAATACTTTAGTGTGAACTTTTTTTTCAGGTCGATATGCTGAATATACACATATTTACTCAGACTTATATAGACAAAGATCAATGAGCAAAGTGTAGTTACTCTTACTAATAAACCAATTCATTTTTCATTGACCCAAATTCCAAATGAACTCAAACTGCTTGTTATTGATTACTGCACTTAGTACATTACTGTTGCTTTTGTGCTATCTTGTTAGATAAGCCTAATAGTTCTATTAATCACAATGCCAAGGTTCTACTTTATAATGTCTTTAGCTGAATTTTTCTGAAAAACACATTTCTCTTTGTGACAAATTGCAAGGATTATTTGCTGCTTATCTACCTGTCTGCAACTTTTGTTTCTGGTCATCGACTGGGAGTCTACTGAATAACAGTATGATACCTTCTCCAGGTGCATTGTAAAATCTGATTTGACAAGTGTGTGCTAGTGACCACAGTGACCGCTTTTGTCAACCCTCCCAGAAGCCTGCAGCAGCATTTGGGCAGAGAAAAAAGCTTGATGCTTGTAAAAGAGTGTTACGTGTTTAGGCGAGTCGAGCGCTTGGGCGTTAATTCATTTCGTTGCGCAGAAAAATAATTTATCCTGGCCAGTGAAGTGAATTAACACTCAAACGCTGAACAAACCTGGTGTTTAACCATTTCCAGACCGGACACTTTTACCCCCTTCCTGTCCAGGGCAATTTTCAGCTTTCAGCGCTATCACATTTTGAATGACAATTGCGCGGTCATGCAATACTGTACCCAAATGAATTTTTTACCATTTTTTTGAGACAGATAAAGCTTTATTTTGGTGATATTTATTCACCGCTGGGATTTTTATTTTTTTTGCTATGTAAATGAAAAAGTCCAAAAATTTTGAAAAAAAGTGTTTTTTTTATAAAATTTTGCAAATAAATAATATTTCATCATAAATCTTTGCCAAAATTTATTCCATTATCTTTTTAGTAAAAAAAAAATCCAAATTAGTTTATAACCAAAAATTATAATTTAAACATTTTTTTTTACATTTTTATTTTATTTTTTTATATTAATTTTTTTTTTTTTTTTTACATACTGTCACCCTAGCAGTACAGTGTCACCATGGTGACACTGTACTACTTGTGGGAGGTGATGAAGATTTTTTTTTTTTTTTTTACACATTGCTTTTACACCCATATAGGATGTAAAAGCAATCATTTCTTTTTCTCTCTGTGTGCATTCTTGCACTCATTGAGAAGTACTGAGTGAGCTGTGATTGGTCACAGCTTGTCACATGGTAGAAGCCTGTTGGGAATAGGCTTGTACCATGTGACCTCTGTGATCATTCACAGATTTCACACGTAGTAAGCAATGATGTCACAAGTGACATCTTGCTTACTACTTTGCATGTGATCACTGATTGGCCAATCAGTGATCACATGATCGGGACCTCGTACAGAGGTCCCGTCCGACGATCGGTGTTTCACTGTGTCCGGAGGACACAGCGGGCACCGGATCGTGGTGCTGCACGCTCCCAGGGAGCGCGCACAAGCAGGGTGCGGGGAGGCCGTTTATAAACGGCCACCCGACCCTGCACTGCCACCGTCTGGCCGTTTATATGCAACGGCCGGTCGGGAAGTGGTTAAATACAATAACTGGATGAACGAGCGCAACCCAATATAAATTATAAAGATAAATGAAAATGATGGGGAGCTGCTAGAATATAAAGGCAATCCTCAGCACCTCAGTAGCAAATGGTAAAACCGATATGCAGCGCTAGATATAGATAAATGAAAACCATGAATGGTGGCTGATACAAATGCCAAATAACGTAATGATGTCCACAAAAAGGTAAGAGTTGATAATGTGCTTGTTACTCCAAAACTGACAGTGTTGCGACAGTCAAAGGACCAAGTGATGCAAAATAGCACTTGATGTTCCGTGATGAAAAATTGCTGGCGTGAAGTTGTAGTACAATAATGCACTTACCAGAAGTACGTACAATCTGAGCGTCATATGTATATATAATCCGTAGCGGCATCCAGGTCTGGTCATCGGTTATGGCGACATCCGGTGTTGTGGAAGACTCTAATGAATGATGTGATTCACATTTGGGGGTCACCTCAGATTCACTGGCAGGTCCAGCGTCGTCCAGACTCCTGATGATGCTCTTCAAAGTGCTCCACCTTGAAAGGATCGCAAAGTAACAAGCCAGGGGGCAAAATAGTACCAATAGTGTAAGCTCCAAAGAGCAGGGCCCTCAATCCCCTCATGTTTTGCATTGTATTGGTATTGTTCTGTCACATGTTCTGTCCCCCTTTGTAATGTACAGCGCTGAGTGAACTATTGGCTCTTTGTAAATACTGTATAATAATAATAATAATAATAATAATAAAATAGTGTAGTATTGCTATATTAAAAGTAAAGGATCCAAAATAAACTGTATTGCACTCACATGAATATAAAATAAATGGCCATCAGGCATTCCTTAAAGGCTCATAAAGATTCTAGGTCATCAAATTGAAGGATTCCCCTGGTGTTTAGATGCGTTTACAGGTGTCAAGCGTTTTTTCCAGCCAAAACGCCGCTGCTCCTGGATGCGCTGGCCGTGGCTTTTATATTCTGCCTCTAAACTCCTCTGAAAGCCTGTATATGCATGGACATTTAGGCTGACATGCAGGGCCATTTAGGCAGAAAACAAAAACGCCAGACGCCCCTAGGAGCAGCTGAAAAAGCGTCCAGTGTGCATGAAACCTAAAGCAAGCAAAAGTAAAAGTCTCAGTAAAATTCATTTTATGCTATGGTGTTTTCACATGTTGTCCTCTAGAGGTCACCACTATATAAACCACAAGCAGGAATATTCAGAATCCATTATTAAGCTTTTTTTCATCAACATGCCGCCATGTGTTCTGTACAGATGTTGTTAACATGAATTACATGAAAATATCCTTTATTATATACTAACTGTGAATGCTAAACTATCCATTGTTTCTTACAACACCCAGATGTCACAGTGTCACACCGAGAAAAAAAAAATCTCAATGGGTGTTTGAAAATAAAATTTTATTCTCAGTGGGTTCAAAAGACAGTTAACTGTAACAATGCCATTATCACTTAAAGTGATACTAAAGGCTTAATTTTTTTTTTATAAAAATAACTAACATGTCTATATTTTCCTGCTGTGTGCAGTGGTTTTGCACAGAGCAGCCCAGATCCTCCTCTTCTCGGGTCCCCCGCAGGCTCTCCTGGCCCCTCCCTCCTGTCAGGTGCCCGCACAGCAAGCAGCTTTCTATGGGGGCACCCGCTGCTCCGTGTGTCCATTCACACACAGAGCTATGGCTTGGCCTCGCCCCCTCTCTTCTAATTGGCACATTGGCTGTGATTGACAGCAGTGGGAGCCATTGGCCATTGCTGTCTCAGCCAATGAGAAGTGGGAGTCCTGGGATAGTGGAGACTCCAGTGCACATCGCTGGATCAAGAGGGGGCTTAGGTGAGTATTAGGGGGGCTGGGGGGCATGCTGCACAAAGAAGGTTTTTTACCTTCCTGCATAGAATGCAGGAAGGTAAAAAAACCTTTAGTCTTTACAAATACTTTAATGTCACACAATTTACATGCAGGCAGTAATTAAAAATAAAACCCAATCTAAATGCTCCAATACTCACTTAAAGTGAGTGAGTGAGTAGATCACTTCAGGCTGGCCCGTTTATCAAGTATAGATATGTAGAACATTAAAAATAAATGGCAATATTGTTTAAAATGCATTAATGTACTGTGTTACCCTGCTCTGCACATGCTCAGTTACTCTCTATCTTCAACACTGTGCCTAAAATCAGAGCCACTAGAAGCTGATCTGCTGACAGCTTTAAAATTTACTGTTGCTGAAGGGGGAAGAAAGCAACAGGAATCATACAGACTGTATGGAAGGAACACAGACTAGGGAGGGAGAAAAGGAAAACAGGAGAGGTGACAGGGCAAACTCTGCTGCCAGGGAGACACAAAAGAGTTAAGCCTAGTACACATGAGTTGAAAATAAGGTGGTTCAACTGAAACTGGCCAACGTTTGGCCCGTAT
Source organism: Staurois parvus (assembly GCF_062004578.1). NCBI lineage: Eukaryota > Metazoa > Chordata > Amphibia > Anura > Ranidae > Staurois > Staurois parvus. Next base: position 3,427,807 of record NW_028318466.1, on the reverse strand, counting down.
GTACAGCAACCCATCTGAACATCCAGCTTCTGTCGAACAGGCATGCAGGAAAAACCGCAGTCAATCGGCATCCAATCAGCGCTCACAGCCAATGGCTATGAGCGCTGATCTATGAGATCCGCTGAACATAAAAGCTCAACGGGGAGATTGCTGTACTAACATCGCATAATTAGTACAGCGAGCTCCTAGCAAGCTACTCAGTGTTTTCTGTGCAACCCGCTGGGTTGGACGGAAAGAAAACTACCTGTGTGTACCAGGCTTTAAACTTCAAGAATTGTGTCTTATCTTAGCTCCCTGATATTCTCTCTTTTCTCCCTCTTGGCAGCCTGTGAACATTAGCACTGTAATGCTTTTTGTCAGCTTTCCTAACAGAGCCAAGATTACAATCAATGCTGGAAATGTACATATTCTAATTACAGAAAGTGACATAAAGTTTTTGAGACTAAAGAGAAGGGGAGAGTTTCCAATAAGGAAGTGACTGTTCTGTGCTTCAACAAAATGGCATTCTCCAGCAAGAAGGAACAGGAGCAATGCAGAAGGCAATTTACAGCACAAATTCATTTTGGTAGCATAATTATTTATTTGGAATGTATGTCCTTTTGTTAAAGAACATTATTTGTACTCAAACTGTTATGGATAAAGTGTAAATTTGTGGTCACATGTGCCAGGTAACAAAACTTCTATCTTTCTTGCAGAATGAGGTCCTTCTTTGAGTGTTTACCTTATGAGGTGATGATGTGAACTTCTCATGTGCTGTCCATAGGTGGGGTTCTGATAAGTCCTGAAGACTCAAGCGCTGGTGTGGTGGTTGAAAAGTGAAAGTTTGTGAGCTGCTATGTGAGTGATGAATACTACTGAGTGCTAATTGTGAATTGCCTACACCTAACACATACTCATACTAGTGGGCCAAACCAATACTATGTACCAAAATGTGCCACACTTCACTTAAAAATGCTCAAAATAATAATATGTGGATCCAATTGCTACTATTTATATCAAAATAAATAAAGTTAAAAATAAGTGAATCAACCAATATCAGTTTCCAAAAACAGTGTCCATATGATTGTCAAAAACATTCAAAAAAAGAGGTGCATATATAAACTTCTTCAAACATGCAGTTCACTGTAGAATAAAATATCCCATGCCACTTCATTGAATTTTTGAGTGAAAAAAACTTGCATTTGTGTGCTCCCCCACTGGTTGTGTGGTTGTGCTCTCACCTCAATATATGACCAAACAGTTAACCTCCTTAGCGGTATTCCTGAGTGTAGCTCGGGGTAACGTTTCAGTACCAAGAGCGGTAACCCTGAGCTACACTCGGGCTTACCATGCGGCGTTGCTCAGGGGGTCCCTGCAGCAATTACCTTGTCCTTCGCTCCCGCGATGTGTCCCCTGCAGCGTCCCCGGCCGATGCCGGCATCCGGCTTCTGTGTTCTGGTCCCTGTCACGTCGGGACGTACGGGCGCCGGAACTGGTGGGAAATTTGAAATTTTTAAAAAATTTAATTTTTGCTGTCATTGCTGTTTCAATGCATTTCACATATATTTTGTCCCTACTGCTTTGTCCTGTGCCCTGCCTGCATTTTGACTGTTCTTTCTGCCTGGAAACTTAGAAAAGTCCATGGCGTCCAAAAAGCGTCCCTTTACGTCAAAAGCGGTTTTAGAACAGCGATAGTAAATCAGAACCACTTGCAGGATTGAGTGATAATAAATCGTGGGGAAATTCGTCATCAGACACTGAAAACGATTTTGCGACTTTGCTCAGCGATGTGCGAATTTGCCTCTGTATTTCAAATTTCAGTGTTTTTGGTTTGATTATATTATTGAATTAAATTTATTATTATTATATTATTATTTTTTATGATTATTTATTAAATTTTAATTTATGATTTCGTGTTTTAAGTTTTATCATACCCGGAATGTTTACTAGACTCTTGTTCGGACAGATTTCAGTGAGTTATTCCTAAAAATTACAGCCTACAATAAAAAACTACATATTTCCATGCAAAAAAAATGGTACCGCTTTCAACACAAAAAATCGGAAAGAATCATACCGCCAAGGAGGTTAAGTAAGGTCATATAACGCTTGTGTCCCTTTAAATGGGCCAAAGTATGGATGGGGTTGTATCTTGCTGTTTGGGGTCCTCCTCCACTCAATCTATGGGCTCCCCTTCCATGGTGGTTGATATAGAAGAATGACTCAAATCATAGTGTATCTATCATCCTTTTAAAACAATTTTATTAATAAAGTAATGCATTCACATACACCCTGTATATAATCCGCTTTGTGCACAAAATGTGGCCTCCTGATTTTTTTCCAGTGGTGAAAATCCTAAAATTGCCAGCTGGTGTCAGCATGGAGTCATCGAGCATCATGACGTCAAAGCCCCTACCCTGCGCGTTATGACACCGGTCACGTGGCTTCATCAGGGGGAATGATTGCACTTTTTTTGACTGGTGTGGTGGTGTCACAATGTGGGGCAGCAACAAGAGCAGCCTACCTTGCTAGGTCACTAAACCCCACAAAGGATGAGCCGGGTTTGGTGCAACCCCAGTTAGGTAGAAAACCGTGAAAAAGCTTTCACATGATCACATCCCCACCAGCCAGATCAGCTGCGGCCAGGAAATTCCCCGCTCTGAAGCTTCACGTGTACAAAGGGATGGGTATGTTCATCACATCATTGATGTGATAAACCATATGGCCCTATTTGTTCAATATCATTGAATACAAATCCAAAGTACTGCCATGTATGTATCTCAGCGGTGTTTCGTGTTGATTGCCTGGAGTTCAGCTTTAATTGAATGATAGCATAGGTAGTGTTCTCTGCTCTTTCACAGTCCAATGCCACATTTTACTGGTAAGTCAAACCAGCCATGTTTGCACTAGAGAGATTTCACCCATAATGACGACTACCAGCCTATGCTGCAATCCCATACATAAGACATATCATTGAAAAATAATTTATTATCCAGATGGTCATAGAAACAGTACAACAAACCTTGAACATAAAAAGAAGAGGGAAGTGCATCTAGAGGTATTGATATTCCACTCCCTACACCCCTGTAGAAAGACAACTGGTTAGTGGTCTTCTATGTGCACGTTGAGGGTCATGTGGTTTGGAGTTTACACTAAACTGATATTAAGGCCTGTTTACTAAAGGAGATAAGGTAGTACATAAGCTACCTATTAATCTGTCACAAATTCCGTGTCTTCCTAATTTCCTGTTAGAGGTGACATTTTTTCTGTTGTTAAAATTGCAAACAGTGTTGTCAGCCATTTCATTTTGAATTCCACTGGACTACAGAACACCTCATCCCATTCTCATCTGTGTAACTTTATTTGCTGGTGTTCTGTAGTCCAATAGAGTTGAGACCAGGCAGGGCTGATAACTCTGCTTGGGATTCCAGTGCAGCAAAGACAAAGTTGTCAGCTGTAATGGGAAATCACAGCATTTCTGGTAGAATCAACAGAACTTTATTTGTTTCAAGACTGACTTTAAATTGATATTGGATTATCACTGTTTATGGTGGCTGGACTTATGTTTATATTCATGGATTTTATTTGTTATTTCTATGATTTCTCTTTGCATTTTTTGTGAATAATTATCGCACTCTTTATTTATACACAATTTCACCTTTTTTGGTTAGAGGTGCTGCTTATTATTTTATTTATCTTGTTATTTTCTGTGACGCTTCTTATATTTGTTACATAGAATCATCAGAACTGCCTTAATTCTTCATGGCATAGATTCAACAAGCTGTTGGAAACATTCCTCCAAGATTTTGGTCCATATTGACATGAGTTAATGTTGCCTTTCTATCACCTCGAACCAGTCTGCCCAATCTCCTCTGACCTCTGACATCAACAAGGCATTTTCATCCACATACCTGCCGCTCAATGGATATTTTCTCTTTTTTGGACCATTCTCTGTAAACCCTAGAGATGATTGTGCGTGAAAATCCCAGGAGATCAGAAGTTTTTGAAATACCCAGAGCAGCCCATCTGGCACCAACAACCATGCCATATTCGAAGTCACTTAAATCCCCTTTCTTCCTTACTCTAATGCTTGGATTGAGCTTCTGAAAGTCATCTTCACCATATCTAGATGCCTAAATGCATTGAGTTGCTGCCATGTGATTGGCTGAATAGTAATTTGTGTTACCAAGCAATTGAACAGGTGCACCTAATAAAGTGGCCAGTGAGTGTATTTTAGGCCACGTGCAGAGTATTTAAAAAAGGGGTGATTTTAGGGGTGTTTGGTGTTTTTTCTGCCTATAAGCACCCCTCAATGTTAGCCTATGTGTCCATGCACACATAGGCATTTAGAGGCAGAAAAAAAAAACTATAACAGGGCGTCCAGGAGCAGCAGCGGTTTGGAAGAAAAACTCTTTGCCGAGTATAAGGGCTCGTTCACACTTGACTTATTTCTAACTCTTGCCAAATGCCCCTATAGCGTTTGACAGGTGGTAGACAGGCATTTGGGAAGCGTTTTTAACACTTCTCAAAAGCTCCCCAAACGCCCTATGCACAGTTTTGAGGCATTTGATAGGCGTTTGCCAAGCGTTAAAACCACACCACAAATGCCTATAATGAAGTTAAATGGTATTAACGCTCTGCAAATGCCTTGCAACCGCGTCGCAAACGCCCCGCAAACGCCTGCCAGGCGATTGAGGAGCGGCACCATAGACTTGAATGGGAGGCTTCAACTCCTCCTGACTCAACATGAGGAGTCAATTTTGCCGCAACACTAACGCTTCAGTGTGAACAGCACTGTGTGCTGCCATGTGCAGAATTTTCATAGGTGTTTGAGAAGCGTTAAAAACGCTTCCCAAACGCTTGTCTAACGCCTGCTGACAAAGCTAATGTGAACGTAGCCTAAGTGTGCTTGACGCTAGGTGCTTCAAGTGCTTGAATGTTGATTAATTTCATTGGCCACAATAAATGATTATTTTAGCCAATTTTAGCCCAAGCGCTTGTTAGATGATTAAAAAAAATTTTAATTTGGTAAGTGTAGATTGACACGTGGAGGTTAGGGACACATATAGCACTGGGTGATGCATAGCACACATTTATATATGTGAGCACAATCATTTATTGATTTATAGTATTGTGTTGATTTAGGAATACTACACTATATGGTTTTTCTTTGTCCTGGTTTCAACTCTCTGGGGTGAGGAGAAGGACACTAATATAAAAGAAGACACCACAATCATTTTGGACTACAAGCTTTATTTGATCCACATCTCCTTTAGGGTCTTTCAATCTGGTGAGAGTTTATAACTCTTGAATACATTGGATGATAAAATTTACGGACTGTTCCAAGAACATTTTTTGTAATAAAGCGCTGCTCTTTGTTTATGCAAGCGCCTGATGTGCCTAAATACGTCTAGAAGCATTTATATGCATCAAGCTCCTAGGAGCAGGGCCCTCCTATCCCTCTTGTATTGAACTGTATTGTTGCTGTATTCAGGGGCGTATTTACCACAAGGCAAACAAGGCACTTGCCTAGGGCGGCATTTTTCAGGGGGGGGGCAGCACCTAACCCTAGAAGAAGGGATGAAAGAAGGGACACATGCTCCATGGGAACCTGGTGGGATCCAAGAGAAGCTGCGGGGTTGCTTAACCTCCTTAGCGGTATTTCCGAGTGTAGCTCGGGGTAAAATTTGAGTACCAAGAGCGGTAACCCCGAGCTACACTCGGGCTTACCATGCGGCGTTGCTCAGGGAGTCCCTGCAGCACTTACCTTGTCCTTCGCTCCCGTGATGTGTCCCCTGCAGCGTCCCCGGCCATCTCCTTCGGCCAATGCCGGCATCCGGCTTCCGTGTTCCGGTTCCTGTAACGTCGGGACGTACGGGCGCCGGAACCGGCGGCAAATTTGACATTTTTTAAAAATTTCATTTTTTTTAAAATGATTATTACATAGTAAAACATTGCTGTTTCAATGCATTTCACATACATTTTGTCCCTACTGCTTTGTCCTGTGCCCTGCCTGCATTTTGACTGTTCTTTCTGCCTGGAAACTTAGAAAAGTTCATGGCGTCCAAAAAGCGTCCCTTTACGTCAAAACAGCTAGAGAACAGCGATAGTAAATCAGAACCACTTGCAGAATTGAGTGATAATGATTCGTGGGGAAATTCCTCATCAGACACTGAAAACGATTTTCCGACTTTGCTCAGCGATGTGCGAATTTGCCTCTGTATTTCAAATTTTTGTTTTTGGTTTGATTATATTATTGAATTAAATTTATTATTATATTATTATTTTTTATGATTATTTATTAAATTATAATTTATGATTTCGTGTTTCAAATTTTATCATATCCGGGATGTTTAATAGACTCTTGTTCGGACAGATTTCAGTGAGTTATTCCTAAAAATTACAGCCTACAATAAAAAAACTACATATTTCCATGCCAAAAAAATGGTACCGCTTTCAGCACAAAAAATCGGAAAGAATCATACCGCCTAGGAGGTTAATGGTGTATGTAGAGCCTGACTCCTGACTCTCATTCATTCGGGGATGTCCGGAGATGAAGATGAGTGTCTGTCTCTCTATCGCGGGGAGGGGGTTGGTCAATATCAGGTTCTCTCCACAAAAGCGGTAAGGAGGGGGGGGTTGGTGTTGATCGGTGTTCATGGGGACGAACGATTTTTGTGTTGCCTAGGGCAGCACAAAACCTAAATACACCAATGGCTGTATTGTCTCCCGTTATATTGTAAAGCGCTGAGCAAACTGTTGGTGCTATATAAATCCTCTATTATAATAATAATAAGTGTTTTTTCTGCCAGGAGGAAAGGCATTTACTAAAGCTGGGCAAATGCCCTGTGTGCATGGGGCTTTAATTTTTGCCCAGACATACGGTACATTTTAATTAGCTAGAAGATGTAGAACAGATGACCTGTTATATTTACATCCAAGGAAAATTCTGCACACTGTAGTGGCCATGAGATACTGTCGCTGTATTACTACCCTTCACTAGACAGCTGATTATAGCTCACCTGTTTCTGTGCTTCAAGCCAGTTTCTAAATCGCAAAACCTGGACCCGATCCCAGACTTCTTACGCAGCTCCTGCAGGAACAAGACGCAGAACACTGTCAGATGAGATCGAACACTCTTCACTGCTTACCTGCTGCACATAACCTCAGCAGCTGCTGCCCTGCATGTCTGTACTTAAAGCAGTTCACTACAATTAATCCACTGTCAGAGGAATGGACCTAGAAAAATGATTTGTCACTACCGGTCATATCTGGCCATGAGAAAGACACAGAGCAAGGTTACACTCACTTATTCAAGTACACAGCTTTACGAATTTCTCTCCAGCGAACACAAGAAAACTATTAAAGGATAACTTGCTTTATCGGTATGCTAAAAACGGCTGAGCTACGTTTACTCTACATATCCTGTATATAAAAATACTGTATATCTATCTGTACAGTTCATATAATGGGAACAAACATATCAGCTGGTCAGCTTAACATTGACACCTGCTGCAGATCGGAACTGCAGTGCATTCTGAGCGCAGTGCGGGAAACGCACCACACCACACTACAGGGGCGGACTGACAACTCATGGGGCCCCCGGGCAATAGGGGATCATGGGGCACCTGTGTCTTTGCCCAAACTCAAAAAAGCCTATGAAAAAGGTACCAGGGGCATCTCATGGGGCCCCCTACTGACCCCAGGCCCTCGGGCAGTGCCTGAGTTTCCAAATGGTCAGTCCGCCCCTGCCACACTGTGTTCTGGTGTAAACGGACACTAAGGCTAGGTTGTGTTTGAGGCTTTGAGCTGTTTCTGCATTGCGTTTTTGCAGCTGCGTTTTTGGTGCAATTTGTGTTTTTTTTTAAAGGTTTTTTTTCTTGCTGCTAGGCAGATTTAAAACGCAAGATGCATCAAAAACACGGCAAAAATGCAATGTGCTTTTCCGCAGTGTTTCCATTGAAGTTTATAGAATGAAAAACGCAACTTTTTGCGTTCAAAAAAGTCCCTGACCCTTTCCAAAAAATGCACTGGGTGAAAACACAGAGATGTGAACGTGTCTCATAGGGAATCATGTTAAATGGACTGTAGTGCATTTCTACAAAACGCTGCGGAAAACGCTTAGGTGTGAACCTGGGGTAACAGCTTCATGGCGGAACAGCTCAGGTGGGTTTTTGAATCATTTCTGTACACGTCTGAACCAGGGGCGGACTGACGACTTATGGGGCCCCGGGCAATAAGGGATCATGGGGCCCCTGTGTCCTTGCCCACACCCAAAAAAGCCTATGAAAAAGCCAATGAAAGGTACCAGGGGCATCTCATGGGGCCCCCTACTGACCACAGACCCTTGGGCAGTGCCTGAGTGCTCAAATGGTCAGTCTGCCCCTGGCCTGAACTCATCCCTAATCTACAGGTTCATTCCCCAGATAGGGGTCTGTCTCTCTCTGACCAGTGTCTGACAGTCCATGCCTTTGATTTCCCTGTGAACGGTTTGACTGTGAGTTTGTACTTGGCTCTCTTATCTCTACCATCAGCATGTTACCTCTGCTAATGGTAGTCTGTGCTTTGTCTGCTTGATGTGAACCTGGACTTTGTCTGCTGACTCTGCTACTGACTCAGTGTCTGTGGTAGGACTGGTTTCAGGGAAGTACTGGTGCTCCAGCATTGGTATAAGTGGCAGGAGTAGTGCACCATTGATGGTATCAATTGATGGTATCTTTAGTGTTAGCAGGAGTAATAATGCTCTATATTTTATAATAGTGGATGGTAGAGATGAGCGAATCGAACATGACGAAGTGGAATTCGTTCCGAAGATTTGGAAAAATTCGATTCGCGACGAATCTGAAGATTAGCAAACTTCGGATGCACGAATTGAATTTTCCCAAAAATGGCGGCGACATGTGTGGCGACAGGAGAAAATGGACAGAGAAGATGGGGCGGGGATCTCTGGGAAGGCGCGCAGACAAGGCGCGCTGACCCATAATGCATTCATGAGTCATGAATCATGACATGTGATCGCATTAGCCAATCAGCAGCCAGCCAGCACTGTGTAATGGTGGAGCTATAAATCGCGGCCATCTTAGAATTCTCCATTCGCCTCCGGTCATTCAAGAGAGACAGACCTGTCTGTATTAAGGGACAGAGTTAGGGCCACAGAGACTTTAGGGCCACAGAATCGTTACTCAGGGACACAGAATCGTTACTCAGGGACACAGAATCGTTACTCAGGGCCACAGCTATCAAAGAATCGAAAATTTAAAGTGACATACACCCTTTTTTTTTTAGTGGCTGTCGTGCACAGTTGGTGCTGCAGTTTGCCGATTGTGCAAAATAAACTGACTTTCTGCTTCACAACCACTATTGTACGTTCAAAGAGTTAAATCCATTTACACGCCGGCTGGCGGTAATATTTTTTGGGTGATTAGTGCATTCCAGTGACACAAACGTACAGTTTCCAGCCAACGGCAAGCTGCAATTGACCGATTGTGTACAATAAACTGACTTTCTGCTTCACAACCACTATTGTACGTTCAAAGAGTTAGATCCATTTACACGCCGGGTGGCGGTAATATTTTTTGGGTGATTAGTGCATTCCAGTGACATAAACGTACAGTTTCCAGCCAACGGCAAGCTGCAATTGACCGATTGTGCTAAATAAACTGACTTTCTGCTTCACAACCACTATTGTACGTTCAAAGAGTTAAATCCATATACACGCCGGGTGGCGGTAATATTTTTTGGGTGATTAGTGCATTCCAGTGACATAAATGTACAGTTTCCAGCCAAAGGCAAGCTGCAATTGACCGATTGTGTACAATAAACTGACTTTCTGCTTCACAACCACTATTGTACGTTCAAAGAGTTAGATCCATTTACACGCCGGCTGGCGGTAATATTTTTTGGGTGATTAGTGCATTCCAGTGACATAAACATACAGTTTACAGCCAACGGCAAGCTGCAATTGACCGATTGTGCTAAATAAACTGACTTTCTGCTTCACAACCACTATTGTACGTTCAAAGAGTTAAATCCGGTTTTATTTTTGGGGTGCTTATTGAATTAAAGAGTATGTCAGACAACACGCAGAGGAGTGGCAGAGGAGGCAATGTTTCAGGAGCGAGCAGACGTGGCAGCAGAGGAAGGGGTCGAGGCAGCACTAGTCGCAGCCAGAGGCCAGTGCTCCCGGTGTCATCCAGCGGTCGTGTCTCCACCGACAACCCTGCCGTCATCGATTGGTTGACTCGGTCGTCTTCCTCTTCCCAGGTCACCTCTGACACCTACAGCCAACGGTCGGTGGGTACGTCAGACACAACCGTTAGTTGGCATGGCCCGGGAGCAAGCCCACTGAAATCACGTGTCCTCGACCTGCCCCTGTCCTTTGGTGTTCCCTCACCAAGCGAAGTATCGCATGCTGTGGGCTCAGCCCCACTGTACAGTGAGGAAGAGCTAACAGAGGGCGGTCAGGAACGGGGGGAGACATCCACCTCTTCAGCAGCCAGGCGAAGAAGTACTGGCAAGGAGAGTGGCTCGGTAGCCGGTCTAGAGACAGGTCTGTCTCCTGACCCACACGCAGCCGAGGGGGCTAGTAGTGACGCGGAGACCCTAATTGATGATGATGAGGCTGATCGCACTTGGCAGCCTCGTCGTCATCAGGCTATTGCTTCCGCATCATCAGGAGAAGAGGGTGCCAGCTTGCCAGCGAGCAAAACAGTCGGTGGGTTGCCCAGGAGGCAGCAGGGTCGCAGCAGTGTCAGTGGAGGCAAACGGCCACGGAGTAGAGCACCAGCTCCACTGCAGCCTACCACCACGGCCAGTAGTGGTGCCGGTGTGCACGGAGGAAGTAGCAGTCAGCCAGTGAGGAGTAGCGGGGGCAAAGTTTCCTACTCGGCGGTGTGGCAATTTTTCGTCACGCCGCCCGAGGAAGTAAACGTAGCCGTATGTCGACTATGTGGCCAGAAAGTCAAGCGTGGCCAGGGGGCCAATGTTGGGACTACAGCGTTGCGTCAGCATATGCAGCGTCGCCATTCGGTGGCCTGGGAAAACCGTGATAAAGATACGGCGGTTCTGCCTGCCCCAGCCCCCGCTCCATCACCCGCTCCGTTACTTGCTCCGTCACCCGACGTCAATCGCCCTCTATCAGCCAGTCAAGTCTCCAACACCTCTGCTGAGGGGAGTTGTCACTCGTTGGCATCTTCCGCTCGTTCAGATGCTCCTTCTCCTGCTACTCCTCTTCACGGATTCCGTCAGCAGTCTTTCTTGGAATCCGTTTCCAAGAGACAACAGTTTGCGAGCACGCACCCGACGGTGCAGAAGCTGAACGTCCTCCTGTCCAAGTTGCTGGTGCTGCAGTCCCTCCCTTTCCAAGTGGTGGACTCAGCACCTTTCCGAGAAATGATGGCTTGTGCCGAGCCGCGGTGGAGAGTGCCAAGCCGGCATTTCTTCGCCAAAAAGGCAGTGCCAGCCCTGCATTCACATGTAGAAGAGATGGTGGGCCAGTCTTTGAGCATGTCGGTCTCTGCCAAAGTGCACGGCAGCGCCAACGTGTGGAGCTGTAACTACGGTCAGGGACAGTACATGTCATTTACGGCCCACTGGGTAAACGTGGTGCCGGCACAGCCGCACCAGCAACTTGGACAGGTCACGCCGCTGTTGCCTCTACGTTTGCACGTCCTTGGTCCAGCAAAGATGTCCGCCTCTACCACCTCTTCTTCCGCCGTGTCCTCAGCCGCCACCCCCGTGCCAAGTCCCATTACCCGACCGGCATATCACATGTGCAGGACGCAACGGTGTCACGCTGTGCTGCACCTGGTATGCCTTGGCGAACGTAGTCACACAGGGGAGGAACTTCTGAGTGTAATGAACAGAGAAATCGACAGATGGCTGTCTCCGCGCAAACTGAAAATCGGAACCATGTTGACCGACAACGGAAAGAACATGGTGTCTGCTCTGCGTCAAGGAAGGTTGTGCCATGCGCCATGCATGGCTCACGTGTTCAATCTGGTTGTCAAGCGGTTCCTAAAATCCACCATCCCACTGCAAGACATCCTTAAAATGCCACGTAAACTTTGCATGCATTTCAGCCATTCCTACACCGCAAAGCACACCCTCCTTGAGCTGCAGCGGCAGAACGGAATTCCACAGCATCGCCTGATCTGCGACGTTGCAACAAGGTGGAATTCAACCCTACATATGTTAGACCGCCTTTACGAACAGCGAAAGGCCATCACCGATTTCCTGATGTTACAAGCGGATAAAGGTACTCCCCTGTGTAACTTAGATGTCAGCCATTGGCAGCTCATGCGTGACACCTGCCGCTTGCTCAGGCCCTTTGAGGAGGCCACGCTATTCGTGAGTCGGCAGGACTATGGGATGAACGACGTCATTCCTCTGTTGCACGTCCTGGAACAAATGCTGTTAACAATGGCTGCTCAGGGTGCGGTAGACGTGGCGCAAAGATCTCAACGCCACATGACCCCTGTGGGGGCAGGACAGGAAGAAGAGGAGGAGGTAGAGGAGGACATTGGTGCTCAGGAATTATTGAGTGAAATGGGTGGTTTTTCCACTCAGCGGACAGGAGTGGAGGAGCAGGAGCATCTGGTAGAGGAGGAGGAGGAGACAGAGGACCCAGACGCACCGTGGCAGTATGCTGTGGAGATGGAGGCAGGGAGTCCCTCGCATTCCTTGGCACAAATGGCCCATAGCATGCTCGGTTGCTTGCGTAGCGACAGCCGAATAATAACCATAAGACAGAGGAATGACTTTTGGCTGTCCACCTTGTTGGACCCTCGCTACCGTTCAAAAATGGTGGCCTTTTTCACACCTGCTGAGAGGGAGGCCAAAATAAAGTACTATAAAAACCACCTATGTAGTCATGCAGTATATAGCCCTATCGGCCACTTTCTGGCATCCAGTTGCTGTAGCCCCCATCACCACACTGTGCCACGGGCCCCTGTACCGCCTTCTCATACTGCTGCCAGATCCATCCTCTGCCATGTGCGTCTTTGTCGTCTGCTCACGCTGCTGGGTTCCAGTTTTAAACCTAGGCCTGTGTATGGCTTCCGAATACTGCTGCCTCCACCGCCACCCTGCGCCATGTGCCTCTGTCGTCTGCTCACGCTGCTGACGGCTTCCGCTTTTTAAACTAGTCCTGTGTATGTCTTCCGAATACTGCTGCCTCCACCGCCACCCTGCGCCATGTGCCACTTTCAGGTCTCCTTACACTGTTGGTGGGTTCCATTTTGTGATAGGGTGCTGTATGGCCTTCCATTGCTGCTGCCTCCACCGCCACCCTGCGCCATGTGCCTCTGTCGTCTGCTCACGCTGCTGACGGCTTCCGCTTTTTAACCGAGGCCTGTGTTTGGCTTCCGAATACTGCTGCATCCACCGCCACCCTGCGCCATGTGTCTCTGTCGTCTGCTCACGCTGCTGACGGCTTCCGCTTTTTAACCGAGGCCTGTGTTTGGCTTCCGAATACTGCTGCATCCACCGCCACCCTGCGCCATGTGTCTCTGTCGTCTGCTCACGCTGCTGACGGCTTCCGCTTTTTAACCGAGGCCTGTGTTTGGCTTCCGAATACTGCTGCATCCACCGCCACCCTGCGCCATGTGTCTCTGTCGTCTGCTCACGCTGCTGACGGCTTCCGCTTTTTAACCTAGGCCTGTGTATGGCTTCCGAATACTGCTGCCTCCACCGCCACCCTGCGCCATGTGCCTCTGTCGTCTGCTCACGCTGCTGACGGCTTCCGCTTTTTAAACTAGTCCTGTGTATGTCTTCCGAATACTGCTACCTCCACCGCCACCCTGCGCCATGTGCCACTTTCAGGTCTCCTTACACTGTTGGTGGGTTCCATTTTGTGATAGGGTGCTGTATGGCCTTCCATTGCTGCTGCCTCCACTGCCACCCTGCGCCATGTGCCTCTGTCGTCTGCTCACGCTGCTGACGGCTTCCGCTTTTTAACCGAGGCCTGTGTTTGGCTTCCGCATACTGCTGCATCCACCGCCACCCTGCGCCATGTGTCTCTGTCGTCTGCTCACGCTGCTGACGGCTTCCGCTTTTTAACCTAGGCCTGTGTATGGCTTCCGAATACTGCTGCCTCCACCGCCACCCTGCGCCATGTGCCTCTGTCGTCTGCTCACGCTGCTGACGGCTTCCGCTTTTTAAACTAGTCCTGTGTATGTCTTCCGAATACTGCTGCCTCCACCGCCACCCTGCGCCATGTGCCACTTTCAGGTCTCCTTACACTGTTGGTGGGTTCCATTTTGTGATAGGGTGCTGTATGGCCTTCCATTGCTGCTGCCTCCACCGCCACCCTGCGCCATGTGCCTCTGTCGTCTGCTCACGCTGCTGACGGCTTCCGCTTTTTAACCGAGGCCTGTGTTTGGCTTCCGAATACTGCTGCATCCACCGCCACCCTGCGCCATGTGTCTCTGTCGTCTGCTCACGCTGCTGACGGCTTCCGCTTTTTAACCTAGGCCTGTGTATGGCTTCCGAATACTGCTGCCTCCACCGCCACCCTGCGCCATGTGCCTCTGTCGTCTGCTCACGCTGCTGACGGCTTCCGCTTTTTAAACTAGTCCTGTGTATGTCTTCCGAATACTGCTGCCTCCACCGCCACCCTGCGCCATGTGCCACTTTCAGGTCTCCTTACACTGTTGGTGGGTTCCATTTTGTGATAGGGTGCTGTATGGCCTTCCATTGCTGCTGCCTCCACCGCCACCCTGCGCCATGTGCCTCTGTCGTCTGCTCACGCTGCTGACGGCTTCCGCTTTTTAACCGAGGCCTGTGTTTGGCTTCCGAATACTGCTGCATCCACCGCCACCCAGCGCCATGTGTCTCTGTCGTCTGCTCACGCTGCTGACGGCTTCCGCTTTTTAACCTAGGCCTGTGTATGGCCTTCAATTGAAGCTGCTTCTGCTCCGCCACTCTGCCATTGGACTCTTGATAGTCGTCTCCCCACACTGCTGCTGGGGGGACTTTTTAACATAGGCCTCTGTATGGCCTTCAATTTTAGCTGCTTACGCTCCGCCACTCTGCCATGGGCCCCTGTACCGCCTCCTCATGCTGCTGCCAGGCCCGTAATCTGCCATGGGCCCCCGTACCGACTCCTCATGCTGCTGCCAGGCCCGTAATCTGTCATGGGCCCCTGTACCGCCTCCTCATGCTGCTGCCAGGTCCAGAGTGTGTCATGGGTCCCTGTACGGCCTCCCATTGCTGCTGTGTCCATCGCCACACTCTGCCATGTGCCACTTTCAGGTCTCCTCACACTGCTGGTGGGTTCCATTTTGTCATAGGGTGCTGTATGGCCTCCCATTGCTGCTGCCTCCACCGCCACACTGTGGCTCCACACTCTGGTTTTGGCCCCGTGACTGCCCAAATGAGTGAAGTGTGCGGTGATTCTAAGATCGACGGCACTCATCTGCATGTCATACTGACTGACAGTATTATTTCTCTTCCCCAGCAGACTCCAAGGGCATTTAAATTAAAGGTACAGTGTTCTGCACTAATATAAAGGCTCTCTGAAGCCTAGAAACACCCTTTTTATAAGTTAAATTCGCAGCGAATATATTCGGCACGAAGCGAATTCGGCGAATCAGCCGAACCGAATTTTTGAATAATTCGCTCATCTCTAGTGGATGGAATTATGCCCCATTGTTGATGTCAGTGGCAGGAACAGTACCCCAGTGATGGTACCAGTGGGAGGAAAAGTGCACCATCCTTAGTGTTAGTGGAAGTAATAGTGTCCTGTAGTTTATATCAGTGGGAGGAATTATGTCCCAATGTTGGTGTTAGTGGAAGGAATGGTGCCTCATATCAGTGGGAGGAATAGTGCCCCAAGGGCCAGATAAAGGCAATCAAAGAGCCGCATCCAGCCCCCGGGCCCGCAGTTTGGTGACCACTGATCTAATGCGTCTGGCCTTGGCTTTTTGCCCCTGGCTGAGGGTCAAACTCTGTGCCATTACCTCTGGTCTTAACTAATCAACAACCTGTTAAAGTTGAGCACAAAAACTTTAGTTTTATATATACTGTGTGCCTAAATAGCCACAAAGGACATCAATCCACTTTCTGTGCACCAAATACTTTTTCAAACCAGGTATTGTCTTGTAAAAGTAGAAGTGCCATAATCACTGAGCTGGACATAACATGTGCACAGAACTATGAGAGCAACCCAACATGCATATCCACGACAGGTTGCCTGCAGAAAACCACAGGGGGTGGATATAAGACCAGTCATTCTGCACAAGGAGAGAGAGCAACAGTATCCAGTCTTTACTACAAAAACAATACCTGCACAGAGGCAAAGTGTTGGATGTGTTTCATGTTGAATTTCAGCATTAATCTGGAAGAAATAAAGTACACAAAGATTCAAGTAAGGGCTCATGTACACTGCAGCTGCTAAACTCACATTTAGGAGCTGTTCAGCATTTTTTCAGCAGCCCCTGAACTCACCCTAATGTTTTCCTATGTGTCCATGTACACATCTTCGTTTACAGTCATTTACAGGCATTTGAGTTTACAGTCGTTTTTATGAACGCACCAAACTTGCGTTCAGCAGTTGATTTTATCAGTGTTTCAAACACAAAATGCTTCTAAATGCGACAAATCGCGTTTATAAGCGTTTGCGTTTGAAATGTTTTTTTAACTCTTCCAGTTCCCAATGCTGTCCAGAGCCTTTTTTCATCATGAAAAATGCATGCAAAGCATTTTCAAGGTACTCAGATGGACAAAACACTGAACACAGGATGTTCCTTCCAAGCTTGTCACACATTGTAATGACCAATTCACACCTCAGACCTCTCCCACCCTTGGAAACAAAAGATATGGTAATGACCATTCACACCTCAAATTCCTCATGCAGACCCCCTGCCAGGTGGCCTTAATGACTCAATCAGCCACCTTTCCCACCCTTGAAAACAAAAGAAATGTTAATGAGCAAATCACACCTAGCTAATGTCAACACATACTGCTGTTTCTGCTTCTACTCTCCGGGGGCTGGATGCGGCCCTTTGCTCACTTTTATCTGGCCCTTGGGGCATTATTTCATCCACTGACACCAACAATGGGGCAAAATTCCTCCCAAGGAGTCCAAAGATTGAGCACAATTCCTCCCAATGACACCAACAATGGGGCACAATTCCTCTCAATGACACCAGCGTTGGGGCATAATTCCTTCTAATGACATCAAAGAGGGCACAATTCCTACCATTGACCCCAACAATGGGGCACAGTTCCTCCCAATGACACCAGCTTTGGGGCATAATTCCTCCTAATGACATCAAAAACAGGGCACAATTCCTACCAATGACACCAACAATGGGACACAATTCCTCTCGCAGACATCAAAGATGGGGCATTGTTTACTCCTACTGATTCTGGCACATTTTCTGTTCCTGATGGCCACGGTCTGACCCCTCCTAAGGTCGGAAGGACAGTAAACTGGCCCTTTGTTTAGAGAGTTTGGAGACTTCTGCTCTAATCCATTCACAGATACTGGAGTATGCAGATGTCTTCCCTATATGTGGACCTATAAATTAATTTTAGATAGTTCCAGGCACATAACATTATGCTGAGGTCTGCATTTGGTACATATTTGCAATAAGTTATCGGTCGATGTGAACACTACCAGAATGTAAACCCCTTTATTCTGATCCTGTATTCACAGAAAATAAATATTTTACTAGTGGTTTACAATCCTCTTCCATTTGCTGTAACCCAAAGGGTTCCTATTTCATACGCTCTATGTAAAATTATTGATCCTCTTAAATACACCATTACTAAATTCTGCTCAATATTATTTTTAGACTTTCTCACATGTTCGTTCCCGACATACCGGCTAATGTACTTGTCTAAAGAACTGCCAACATAAACAGACAATAGAGCACGTTGTTTAAATGGAGAAGGAATGTGACATGTCATGTCATGGCAAGCCATGTCTATGTGCTGTATGATTAAACAACTGGCTTGAGATAATATCCAGACTTGGCCACATGCTAGTTGTGTGATTAAATACTCAAGACTAATTCATCATGAATATTCTACCACCAAATCCTCTGTTGTGAAGGGGAGTAAGTATGTTGCTTTTAGCAAAAGTTCAGAACATTCCTGTCCTGTACAGTATAATTCCAGATTTTTATTAAATAATAAACAGTGTGTGAATACAAAGAGTCTGGATTCTTTAGTTTCAGATCAATGTCATGTTATCAAGGCCTCCCTGATTCTTCATGTAGTCCATTCCTAAGAGTCCCTGGGTGGCTATGCTCACTTCTCCACTGTATGCATAGAGTGAGCTATGGTTGCCTCCCAGGACTGGATTTTTAACATCTCCATTATATGGGGGTGATGATATTAGTAGTTTAAAGAAGAAAGATGATTATTACCTCCTTGTCAGGAATGGACTTGCCAATGGTGGTGGGACTCACCTGCCTTGTGGGCTGCAGTACCAGGGCTGGCCAGCGGGTGCTCTCAGCAACCAGAAGCTCACTCCTGCAGTCGGCCATCACCTGAGGCTGATTGCAGGAGGTGTATTTAAGGAATGGCCAGACCTGCAGTCAGTGCCTTGGTGTATGTTTCCCATGAGCCCCTGTACCTGCATCCTGTCTGCTTCCTGCCTGATTCCTGATTTTGCTTGATTCTGACCCTGAATGAACTCCGCCTGTCCTGACTTTGGCTATTCCTGACCACTCTCCAGCCTGCTCCTTTGGTACCTTGTCCGCCTGATTGTTCCTGACCCGGCTCATCTGACTACGCTCTGCCTACTCCTTTGTGTCTTTTCTGCCCGATGATTCCTGACCCGGCCCGCCTGACTACTCCACCTCACCAGCCCTGACTGCTCTTATCTGTGTACATTCCGTTATCGGTTGGAGGTTTGGTTTTGTTATATTGTGTGTTATATTTGTGTATAACCTTTAATAAATTATATTGTTACACCATACTTGAGCCTGCGTTTCCCTGTGTCAGTTCACGCATCTCTGGTCTTACCGGGAGCCCTGACACTCCTATTCAGCTTACATGAATTCATATGAACCCACATTTCTGGCAATATTACAAGGTATTTCCTGTACTTGCTGAAAATATTCTTAGCCTGAAGAAAATAAAACCAATTCAGCCACCACATGTAAGGACTAGTAAGCTGCAGTGTATTAAATCTTTCAGTGAAGACAACTATCCAGGTGACAACTGTCCTAAGTAGGGATTGCTCCTCAATAGCTGTTCTGTCTCCAGGATAAGTAGTAAAGAAAAATTTCCCAATGGGACTCAAAGAGCCAAAAAAAACCTGAGGTTCTAATCATTCCCTATTTTATCTAAAAGTTTACAAAAGGGTTTTGGCTTTAAATATACTTTAACCCCTTCTTGCTGACTGTACGCATATATGTGGCCCCACTGGACTGGGCTTTTTTTCCCGTGGAGCCGCTAATTTGCATACCTGTCTTTGTGCTGGGAGCACGGAGCACACTCTCAGCACAAAGACCATGATCTCACTGAAAGCCCTGGGTCCTGTTCTAATGATTGGGACTTGGAACTCCCGATTCCTGGTCACCTGATCGCTGTGATAGCCTCTGATTGGCTATCACAGTGATCAGTCACAGTGAAGCCTGCCCCTGTGTTTTCTCTCTCTGAATGGAGGAGAGAGAAACATTGTATCTCTCTCTGTCCTTTCAGAGAGAAAACAAAAAACAAGTGTGTGTTAAAATAAATAAATAAAAATAATAATAAAAAAATGTAACAAATGCAAAATATTTCAATTATATAAATTTAAAATATAAAATATTTAAATACCTAAATCAAGGTTTGATCTGGTCAGTGCCAGGGCTAGTGTTTGGGTCAAGGTTAGGGTCAGGGTCAGTATTCTTTTTTTTTTGGTCAGGATTTTTTTTTTAATTTTTAAATTAGTATCAGTGTCAGTTAGTGGCAGGATAAAAACAAAGCAAAATGTGCACTATTGTTTCTGGGCTGTAATACGGTACAAACAACAACTAACATACACATACACTATATGGTTAAAAATATTGCGACACCCCTCCAAATCATTGGATTCAGGTGTTCCAATCACCTCCATGGCCAAATGTGTATAAAATCAAGCACCTAGGCATGCAGACTGCTTCTACAAACTTTTGTGAAAGAATGGGTCACTCTCAGGAGCTCAGTGAATTCAAACGTGGGACCGTGATAGATTGCCACCTGTGCAATAAGTCCATCTGTGATATTTCCTTGCTACTAAATATTCCAGCTGTTAGTGGTGCTATAACAAAGTGGAAGCAACTGGGAACAACAGCAAAACAGCCACGAAGTGGTAGGCCACGTAAAATGACAAAGCGGTGTCAGCGCATGCTGATGCGCACAGTGCGCACAAGTCGCCAATTGTCTGCAGAGTCAATAGCTAAAGACCTCAAAACGTTGTGTGGCCTTCAGATTAGAACAACAATGGTGCGTAGAGAGCTTCATGGAATGGGTTTCCATGGCTGAGCAGTTGCATCCAAGCCTTACATTACCAAGTGCAATGCAGTGTTGGATGCAGTGGTGTAAAGCACACCGGCACGGGACTGTAGAGCAGTGGAGACATGTTCTCTGGAGTGACGAATCATGCATCTCTAGCAATCCGATGGACGTGTCTGGGTTTGGCAGTTGCCAGGAAAAAGTTACTTTCCTGACTGCATTGTGCCAAGTGTAAAGTTTGGTGGAGAGGGAATTATGGTGTGGGGTTGTTTTTCAGGGGTTGGGCTTGGCCCCTTAATTCCTGTGAAGGGAACTCTTAAGGCATCAGCATACCAAGACATTTTGGACAATTTCATGCTCCCAACTTTGTGGGAACAGTTTGGGGATGGCCCCTTCTTGTTCCAACATGACTGCACACCAGTGCACAAAGCAAGGTCCATAAAGACATGGATGAACAAGTTTAGGGTGGAGGAACTTGACTGGCCTGCAGAGAGTCCTGACCTCAACTTGATAGAACACCTTTGGGATGAATTAGAGCAGAGACTGCGAGCCAGGCCTTCTCATCCGACATCAGTGCCTGTGACCTCACAAATGTGCTTCTTGAAGAATGGTCAAACATTCACATAGACACACTCCTAAACCTTGTAGACAGCCTTCCCAGAAGAGTTGAAGCTCTTATAGCTGCAAAGGGTGGGCCAACTCAATATTGAACCCTACGGACTAAGACAGGGATGTCAATAAAGTTCATGTGCGTGTAAAGGCAGGCCGACCAATACTTTTGACAATATAGTGTATGTGGTATCACTGTGATTGCCAGAAGCAGGATAAATTATTTTGGGTTGTTCTTTGGTGGTAGGGTATGGTAGAAGAAATATATACTGTAAAAATGATTTTTTTTTTACTATTTTGGGCCAGTTTTTCTTTGATAATAAAAAAAATCAGGAGATATACATTAACATTTACCACCAAATGAAAGCCCAATTAATCCTGAAAAAAAACAAGGTATAGTCCACCTGGATACATAAAGTAGTTGTGGTGATATGTTTGATTTTGCTAACACGTCATAGTTGCAATATTGTGCTTTGGTGATTTGTTTTACCCTTAAGTGCGAAGGGGTTAAAGTGGAACTTCAGCTAAAAATGTAAATTCTGCTTTTCCTCCTCCTCTTCCCTCTACCATTTTTGGATGTTTTCTTTTTTTTGTGGCAGGTCCCTGCTCCCACTTCTGCTCTGCTCGCCTAGATAAACCAAATGGAAGTTTGCACTCCCCCCCATCTGCAACCTCATGAAACATGTCCTTGGAGACTGTGGGTCCATTCAGAAAGCCCAGCACAAATTGTGCATGCGCAGTGAGGAGCCAGCTGTGAAGCTGCAGGAAGCCACAGTTGGCTTCCCACAAGCACGATGGTGGTTGGGGGACCCATAGACCAGCAAAGAACCGGCCCGGGTGATGACAACATTGGGTCACTGAACTGGTAAGTGTGGGTTTATTCAAATTCAGCAGCTACAGTATATGGAGCTATGAGCTCCTCTTTAAGGTTTCAAGCAATCTCACAGCCACGGCAATATCTAACAGTATCTCTCAGCCACCAAGGCAAGAAAGGGATGTGCTCAGGAGATGATATAAATAAAGCACTCAAGACTCAAAAAACTCAATCCCATTTTGTGCCTATTCCACCAGATTGGTGGGAGTTTCCTGGTCATTTTGACTCAGGCCTCTGTAAGCCAGCTTTTAAGGTCACCACCTGGTCCTCTTTTCATACTTTTTCAAAGTTCTATCAGGTGGATATCAAGTCTTTTGTGGTCTCTTTGACCCTTGCTGTTGTTGGGCCTGTTGCCACAGCTTGCCTTGCCTAGTTGTGGCCCACCGTTCTCATTCATTACTTGAGGATATTCCAGGGTCTATGAATACTTTGCTTGTCTCCTGTACTGTATGATTAAGATAAGAAGGATTTTCTCCTACCTGTAAATTCTATATCATGGAGTTCAGTTCAGAATACAGGCCACCCTCTCTTCCATTCCTTCATTACTCTGCATTGCTTGCTACAAATCTGAAGACTCAAGCAGTGGGGTGAGGGTTGTCAAGGTCCTACCTTTTCCCTGAGGTTATGTTACTCCATGTGCTGGTGTCCATCTTGGATTCTGCTGTGCATGGTGGGAATCCTTTTATGCCTTCAGGTCTCTGAGGTCCATCCCCCAGAGGGGCGTGGCTGATGACATATAAGCCTGTGGCCCGCACATGCTCTTTGCACTTGTGTCTTGTGTCTTTGTGTTGCTATTACTCTGTTCTGACTCTCGTGACTCTCCTGGTATCTGATTCGGCTTGTGACTTGACTATTCTTTGTATTCTCCTTTGATCTGACCCTCTGTTGCTGAACCCGGCTCGTGACCTGTGATTCTCATCTGCTGTCCTGTACTGTTTTGTCCTGTTGTTGTTGACCCCGGGCCTGTCTGACTACTCTTTTGTCTCTTCCACCAGCTACACGCCATTGGCGGCAGCCATTACCGCAGCTGAGGTGTCTCGGGGGCCGCGACCTGGTTCCTGGCTGCGTCAAGTCCATCCCCACCATCAGGGGCCCTGGTGAAGGACAGCCTGGGACTTAGACTCCGCGCCCTGAGGGACTTCGGTCTGTGGGTGGTGGTTGTCGTCAGCCAGTGCGTTCCATTGTTAGGCCTGCCTGTCCGTTCCTCGGCTCCTGCCCTGACAAGGGTATAGAGGAGATGCCTAGGGGGCATGTCCTTGAAAGCTATGCTGGTGCCTAATCATCTGAAGGTATGAGCCTGTAACCCACAGTCTATGAATACCTTGCCTGTGTTCTGTACTGTATTGCAAGATATGGCATTTACAGGTAAGTCAAAATTCCTCTTTTGCAGAGGGAGTGGTCAAAAGTGTCAGCCCCATTCATCCTCAGTAGAGGTTTCCTTTAAGCATTCTTTGTTTTACATAACTGAACCTTCCTAATCTTTAACCTACATAATAGTGAAGCAGGACAATGATTAGCCTGGGAGCTTCTGGAAATATGTGAACAATGGCAGCACCCACATATCTAAAGTCCTTCTTATAATCTGTTTAAAAAAAGATTGAAAGCAAAATAAGAAAGAAATGTATGAAACACAATACATAGCTGAAATTGTATTGTCACTGTGACAGTACCAAGCATGAAATGAGGTGACTGACAGCAGTGCTGAATTTCACAGTTTCCAGATTCCGCATAGTCAGTTAGTGGACTGTCTTCCCTACAGCTTGATGGCACATGCCTTGAAAAACAAGAGCTTCTGTTTTTATCTGCTCCTTGCCAGCAATACATAGAACAGACAGCTGCAGTCACCCATGTAAATGCCTTCCACTGAAATGTTGAGCTGAAATGTTAACTGTCAAGAAACAAGACAAGGAAGCGCCACTCCATGATGTTAAATATAAGTAATAGGTTTAAGAGCGTAGACTTCATAGGGATTGTTTTCTGTCTTTAAAGATGCACTTCAGGTTAACAGTTACATACGCTAGAAATTTATATACAGCATGTGTACTTTTAGAACTACCAAGGGATCTTTAATATTGCTGAACTAATCTTGTAATCCAGTATAAGAACATACAGGAAAATGTATATTTTTTAAATATAACAGTAAGAAAGTACATAATGAACTTTAATAATTTCTATAGTATTTCTCCCTTCTACATTAAAATTGCATTACAATGAAAAAGCAAAATGTAATATAGCACTACCTCCACAGGAGTCGCTGGAAGATTTGGACCCTCTACTCTTGTCCAGCCCTATTTCTGTGTACCTCAGCAACCACACTAGAATTAAACTCTCAGATCTATGAAAGACTAACAGACTGTATTGTAGGTTAAGATCATAAAAAGTATCACAAAGTGTATTGGCACATTAAAGTTAATCAACATGAACACAATAGGGAATGCATGGTTAGCTTCAACGAATCCCTTAAAGGAGCTTAAGATTTCAGCATATACTGTGACCCCAAAGGCATCTCCACATTAGCTGAACCACCCCAAAGGATCAATAAAGTAACCAAGTAAATCAACTATGCCATTTGACAGCTCTCAAAGGGGCCAGATTTAGGTCTGAGACACATTGATTTTGATATAAACACAAATCTGCCATCAGAATAAAGTGGTAAGGGTGTAGTCTTTGAGGAAAATCTTCTGCCGGATATGTTGGGGGCCCTTTGGAGACATTGGCGCGCAGGAAAATAAGGTGTGTCTATAGACTGGGTGTTAAGGTATTTTACCTAGGGAGTTGAATAGCCAAGGAGGGGAATTTGTAGGTATAGATAAGTACTTTATTCAGTGGCAGATTCCGTTGCAGCAGTTAGATGTTAAGGTGTGCACAGTTGCAGTAGTAAACTATTAGGGTGTACACAATTTCAGCAGTCTGGGCAGCATAACAGATAAGTTAACTGCGTTGGACCTAACTAGCTACAAATGATTAGTTAGCACAACAGTGGATGCAGGGGTTATATTTGTAGCTGCTTACAAATGAGAACTGACAGCGTCAACAATGATTCAGCTTAACAGTGGATCTATGACCCACTCACCACTTTCACTCTATCTGTAATTCTCCTGTGGCAGCTGGTATGATGCATGGATGGGGGCCCCTTTCTTATAGTAGACTGTCACTGAAGGCAGGCAAAATGGAGAGTACCTTGGAAGTTCACTCCTGCTTTTCTCCAGTGGGTATGGGCAGTGGTAGTCTGGATCACAGCCTGGCATTTCAGGGTAGATACCAAAGCAGTTGATGGTCCAGCCACCTGCTTCAAGATAGAGCAGCATCATGGTTTCCCAGTGATGGCAGTGGCTCCAATCCTTAAACGGACTACATCTCCCAGAGTGCCAAAGCCTAAAGTTGGTCACAAGCTAAAATAAAGCACATTTGCTACTGCCATCTTGTGGAGGCAAAGAGTTCTGCAGCCAGTAACATTACCTTTTGTTACAGGAAAAACAAATCAAATCCAAACGTTAAAAGTATGATTAATTAAAAATAAAGGTAGCATGACAGATCTCAAAGCACTATATTTGCATATGTGCTCTACGTAACTCTGCCTTCACCCTTAGTGTACAGTACCTATAGGTGGAGTAAAAACAGGGATATTCCAGAACTGCATATATGCCAAAAACACAAGTATGTCACTTTAATATTATGGAGAACTAGGTGTATATATATTCTCAAATCACTCATAAATGCTGCAGAAAATGGAGGACACCAAAATGGGCCAACTTAGAAAGTAGTGAACTACCCTTTATAGGTTTGTATGGATAACATACAGATTATAATACATCAAAAATGTTGGTTTATATTGCAGATCACATTTTTGTAAATTATTTATTTGTAAAAAAAATAAAAACATCCCTTCCAGAGCCTTTTGTTACCTATAAATGAGGTTTAAGAAACAATAGTTAAATGGCTATGAAGTCAGCTTTCAATTGACCAAAACTGCTAACCCATATATTCTTTAGGTATATATAAATACGATCACTAAAGTCTAAAATAAATGATTTTTCAGTAATTTTCCAAATTTGTAAATCTGCAACTATGATGAAAATAATACCCAATAATCCCACCATAAAGGTCTTTGCTCGGGCACTTCCTGTTTAGGGGAAAAAAATGATCTCTCTCTGTGTCGTCACCCTGTCACATGGCTCCTCAACGTAAATTAAAATAATCTACTGTTGTCTCTGTCAAGAAACCCACTCTGAGAAATGCATTGCACAGATCATTGGAGTGCATGCAGGTAAACAGGAAGCGGCTGAAAAAAGGCTACATGAGATTAACAGCATTAAAAGGCGTAAAAGTAAAAAAAAGAGGATTTTGGTAACACAAATTGCAATTCTCATGATCAACACTGCTTTAGTAAACTAAATTTTATTTGATTCTACTTTTAGCAATGGTGGGCAACCAGCATGCAGACTGTTTTTTGCGTTTGTATAGATATATTATTTTTAGTATTGTATGTTTATTATTGGCACCTAGGTACTGTATATTTTGGGTGCATTTGCATACTTTCTATTGTTTTTATGGTGGGATTGATGTTGTTTGAAGGCATAATTTCAGAATAATATTGGAAGGGCATGTAGATTGATGGCGGGCAACCTTTTGGAATTTTGCACCTTTAAATGTGGCTCCTAAATCGTCTTAAAGTGACACTAAACTCACATTTTTCATAAAATTAAATAAATCAAATATGTCTAAATATAAGTAGAATGTATCCTCTGTCTCTCTTTTCTATTGCTTCATCTCTCAAATACAAGCTGTTTTTGGCTACTCTATTGGTGTATATTGCTAGAGAGTTTTGTTTTTCTTGGGAGAGTGCATGTGACCAGCACAGGGCCAATCAGAGCTGTCCAGACAGAGGGTCAGGGGTTATGCAACCTCACAGGGCAATCAGGGGCGAATGAACACTCCTTCTACAATCTTTAACCAGTGCTCTGCTGGACACTGATAGAAGTCGCAAGACTGCTCCAACTGCTGATGAAAAAAGGTATTTAGCAGTTTTTATAATTACCAAAATAATTGCATTTTCATGTTCTGTGTACTGTTGGAGACCAGCTATGTAAATGTGGGGTCCTGGGTTTAGTAACACCCAGGGGCGGACTGACAACTCATGGGGCCCCCGGGCATTAGGGGATCTTGGGGCCCCTGTGTCCTTGCCCAAACTCAAAAAAGCCTATGAAAAAAGGAACCAGGGGCATCTCATGGGGCCCCCTACTGACCCCGGGCCCTCGGGCATTGCCCGAGTTTCCAAATGGTCAGTCCGCCCCTGGTAACACCTTAAACTGTGTGTTTATTTTATGGTTCAAAGCCAGGAAGTCCTCCTGGTTAAGGTTTCACGGTGGTATCAGCAGGGGCTTTACTTCCAAAGCAGGCTCAGGACAGACAGGGAACCCAAAAATACTCAGCCGTCCTCAAGAGGGTAGCATTCCATAATACAGGGTTAAAAGCCCTGTAGTGTACATGATGATGCTGAGGCTCCTCCCACAGACTGAAGCTATGGAGAGAGGAGTGGAAGAATAGTTCCCGGAAATAGACTCCATTTTTTTTTATATTTATGGAATATATTTATTGAATGGAAAAGTAAAAATTGTCTTAAAAAGAAATAAAAATATGTCTATGTTTACCCTTTTAAACGTAAAGGATAAGTTCACCTATCTCAACACACATGTTCCACTCGTATTTGGGGTTGAGCAGCCACTACCTCACCCCTCAATCCACCCCCTCCTTGTGACAGCGGCCGGGGGACCTTCTCCCTGCACCCACTGTCACAATTTGAAAACAGCGCAGCAATGAAGAGCTCCACCCACAAGGCCACATCATTCATTCACAGAGTTCCATGAATGAATGCCTACAAGTACTGTCAGACATTGTAGCTGACAGCTTGTACTTGCCAATGAACTTTGAGCGCTCTCATAGTCCATTGAGCTTGCTGGACTTCAGTAACTTCCTGCCCGTACTGACAGTCTGCAAGAGCCTGACATTGCACCCAGGATCAGCAGATGCTTTACAGGCTCCTAAGAAAACAAATAATAAATACACATTTTTGTTTACGTGCAAAAAAAATGTGTGTTTATTTTTTTAAAAGGTAGAGCTTATCCTTTAACCGCCTCCCGCCCACCATATAAGGTAATGACAGGTGCAAGGTGGTTCTCTCATTCTGGGAGAACGTCATATGACATCCTCCCACTCTAACCGTGTATGCGCGGCTCCGGGGGCATGCAGCGCGGTGATTGGTGGTGCACTGTGTCCCTCAGACACAGCGGATCACCAATCAACGGAAAGAGACGAAAATGTCGGCTCGGTCATGTGGTCAGCTGTGTCCAATCACAGCTGATTGCATGTAAATAGGGAAATGCCGGTTATGGGCATTTCTCTCCTCACAAGCTGTCACGATGACAGCTCGTGAGGAGTGGAGAGCCAGTAATCAGCATCCCTCAGAGGGGACATGTACACTGATCATCAGGGCACTGATGATCCGTGTGCCCTGATGATCATTGTAGACCCAGCAGTGCCACCTGTCAGTGTCCATCAATGCCAGCTGTCAGTGCTCATCAATGCCACCTGCCAGTGCCCATCAGTGCCACATATCAGTGCCTACCAGTGCACATCAATGCCACATAACAGTGCCCATCTGAGTTGCCTTTCAGTGTCACCTATCAATGCCAGTCAGTGCCACCTATCAGTGCTGCTTATCAGTGCCATATATGAGTGCTGCCTTTTAGTGCCCATCAGTGATGCCTGTCAATGCACATCAGTGCCACCTACCAGTGCCTCCTCATCAGTGCCCATCAGTGCCACCTATCAGTGCCCATCAGTGCAGCCTATCAGTGCCCATCACTGCAGCCTCATTAGGGCACATCAGTGAAGGAGAAAGATCACTTATTTACAACATTTTAAGAAAAACTAAGAAAAAACTAGTTTTTTTTCAAAATGTTCAGTTGTTTTTGGTTTGTTTAGCACAAAATAAAAAACCCAGAGGTGATTAAATACCAAAAGAAAGCTCTATCTGTCTCAAAAAAAATAATAAAAAATTCATATGGGTACAGTGTTGCATGACTGCGCAATTGTCATTCAAAGTGCGACAGCGCTGAAAGCTGAAAATTGGCCTGGGCAGGAAGGGGGTATAAGTGCCCTGTTGGCAAGTGGTTAAATGCATAGTCGTTTTATTCATATGCTTTGGTGCTCCCATGGGAAAATGATAAACTAGTAGCATTACACAGCTGATGGACAACAAGCACTGTTCTTTCAGTGAGCTGCTTCCAATACATCATCTAGTCAATTAACTGGAATGGACATTTTATAACTCTCATTTAAACAGGCAGTAAATTCTTTTATGCTCTGTCAACTGGTTTTTCAACATATTATGCACTATAAAAAGACATAAATGATGGCATGTCAGGCAATTAGTTTTTTTTTTAAATGAACATGTATGTTTTAACACCTGACAGTGTGATTAATAGATTTTACATACAGTATCAGTAAAGATGCTTTAAGATAGTGAATTGATCTTAACAAACAGGTTATATATTTCTTTTAAATGCTAATGTGATATTCCTAGTTTTGGCCTTACTTTAATAAACCAGTGATAGTTATGGGCTAGATATCTAGAAAGAAAGTTAATTTGGCTAAAATTATAATCCTTTGGGATGACCAGATTAAACAGTTTGACATTATTCTGTTTCAAATTCTGCTTTATGCACTGACAGATCCAGTCTGTCCAGACAGTATGGTCACCTGCTGACTTGACACCTTCCACAGGCTGCTTAAAGGCTAAGTTCACCTTTTATGAAAAAAGAATAAATGTACATATTTTTGCAGGAAAAAATGTGCATTTATTATTTTTTCCTACAGGAGCCTGCAAAGCATTACACCCACGATTAGTGGACCAGGGGTGTAACTTTACGCTCCTGCGCACTCTTCTTCCAGCTTTCTTGCCTGAACCTCTGTATGGACTTTCTGTTAGAAAGATGGAGGAAATGTCAATGAACTGTGAGGACATTCATCTGCACTCTCTCAGTCCACTGGGAACTACAAGTCATTTACCGCGGTGGCAGAAGGGATTTGTAATTTCTTTATGCACAAATTGCTGTGAATGAATGATACCATGTTTAAAATGCAGCAGTGTGTGCAGGGAGAGGATCCCCTATCCGCTGTCACAGTGGAAGGGGTGAGGCGGGATGAGCTGGGCACGAGATGGAATATCATACATATTACACCCTAAATATGTGTGTGACATATAAAATGTTCAAAACGTAAACAGCCTTTAACCACTCTTGTACTGGCCTGTAATACCCCTTCATGGCCATTTTTCAGATTTCAGCATTAATTTTGCAATAAAAATGGTTTCCCTTACAATAAAAATGTCAGAACAGTACAAAAATCCCCAAAATGATCTAATTTTTTACCACATTTTTTAGAAATAAAGAACCATGCCAGTACTGAGGGGGTGAAACACAGAGTTTGGTAAAGATGCACTATACATACTTTATGTAGTGTACAAGTCATACAGCACAAAAAGGCAGTGAAGTTAATGTACTGGTCACATACAGTAAGAGGATGGAACTGAAGGGGTAATGTTCAGATAATCAGGATAAGCTATTATGTGTAAGAGAGGAGGGGGCAGGAGAGGGTTAAAAAAAAAGATTTATGTGTCATTGCAACATAATGAATGAATCAGCCGCTAATATATTCATTCTGTGTCATTGAGAAGGAATGATCGCTCTTCCTCCCCTATAGTAAGGGGAAAGGGAGGGATCAGCACCGTAAACAATACCATGTGAACACTATGATTACCAATCACAGCGATCATATGGTACCCAGCCACTCTGATCAGCTGGGCACAGTTTCTCTGTGTACCCTGCTGCAGTGGTGTATTTAGGTCTTGTGCTGCCCTAGGCAACACAAAAATCGTCTGCCCCCACGGACACCGACCAACACCCCCCCTTCCCCCTCCCGCGGAGAGAGCCTGACATTGACCAACAACACCCCTGCCCCCCTCCTGGGAGATAGAGAGAAAGACACTCATCTTCAAAGCCCCAGACATCCCCGGGAACGAGAGTCAGGATCTACATACATCATCAAGCAGCCCGCAGCCTCTCTCGGATCCCACCTGGTTCCCATGGTACGCGTATCCCTTCTTTCATCCCTTCTTCTGGGAGGAGGTGCTGCCCCCCTAAAAAATGCTGCCCTAGGCAAGTGCCTTGTTTGCCTTGTGGTAAATACGCCCCAGCCCTGCTGTCTAATAATGTTTACCCAGCACTGGGTAAATAAAGAGCGACAAATTAGCCATTGATAAAGTTACAATAGTAGATAAGTGGTTAAAGTATATGTGAATCCTTACCTTGTAAAACAACCCATCCAGTTTAAAAAAAAATGCAAATCAAACCATTTGTGTATATATATATATATATATATATATATATATATAAATTCTTGAAATAGCTAATTTTTTATAAATGATCACATAACATTCTCTGCTGCATAAAGGGTTTAGAGAGCTGGGGGTGGAGATTGCTGGGGGTTGTCTGCAGGAGGCAGAGAAACAGCAGTACACTGATCTTCATAGTAAAAAGTGGTATAGGGGGCTGTAGCACCACCCCCTTAGGGGTCGCTAAGTTTCGGGTCCTCCTATAGTCATACACAGCCAGGTAGCATGCATTTTCTCCAGACATTGCACACTGGAAACAGTAAACAGTCCTTCAGCTTGTTTTTTGTTTAGGTTTTATTAAGGGGTATTAAACTTGGGTGGGGTTGAGGGGTACATGGGATGCTTAAGGGAACTTTAATAAACTCCTTAGCAACTATGTACAATTCCATAAACAGAAAAGTCTCTTTGTTGGAAGAGCTCTCCAGTCCTTCAGGTGTACCACCTCAGACCCCAGATGAATTCTCCTCTTCACCCAGCTGTCTGAGGGAATCCCTTGACAAGGGGATACCAAAACTTTCTCATAAAAATTAACAGTCCTGGGTGAGGGCTAGTCAGGTTTTCCATCAGAATGCCTCCCCTTATCTTCCCCATGGGGTGTAGGATTACTCACTCAGTCCTCTCCTGCAAGCTTGTGGGTTGGTGACTGCCTTCAGATCTTATGCTCAGCTGGCTTCATTCCTGCTTCCCAAGCTGTGCTCTCTTAGGGGACGGTGTGGCAGAGATCCTACTGTCAAGCAACTCAGCATGTAGGTAGGCCCCTCCCTGGGCCTCCTCCTAGGCTCCACACTCCAGCCTTTACTTCATCATCCACCCAACACTCTCCTGCCTCTGAGCAGGCTCAGTCACACTTAATGGCTGCTCTGGCCCTATGCCAAGCCTACTGGTTGGGGATTGGCCAGATTCCCTTAAGTGTGCAAATCAGCCCCTCCTCACCCCCACCCACTGCCTTCTAGAAACTTTTCAAGCATCTAGAGCTGGGGGAGGTATCCGAGAACTGACCTGCAGAGCCCTCAACCCTGACCTAAAGTGACCTGGCTGACTCACACCCAGGCTGACTCATCCCAGGCAGCCATCCTCCGCTGCAAAAGTTTGCTGACTGTGCAGGGGAATTATGGTCCCAGGACTAAATCTGCATCTCCAAATCAAGACATCTTCCTTCTTTCTGGCTTCTCTGTATATAGTCCTGTATACAGGTCCACAGTGTATTGCAAGTTGCCAGATCGCTGAGCATCAGCTTGTTTAGCAGTACTCCACAATCCCAGCACTTGATCCAGGCGCTGATGAAAGTGGTTGGCCTCCTGCATTCAGGGCAGATCAAACATTACCTCTCTGATCCTTCCACTAGTCCCAGAGCAAAGCCTCCACTATGCTCCACAGTGTCCACCAGGGTAATCTCTGGCCAAAAAACTCTTGGGTACACCTGTAGTGCAGCCTCCATCTTTCTCCTCTCCTGCTCTTTCACAGCATGCTGGGTGTACTGGGCAGACTTAAGGGCTGTTGGACATGTTGGCACCTGTGAGACTGCCATTCAGGATTTTTTCTGTGCTGGTGTTAAACCCTGTTTCTCCACGCGGGAGCATGCTGACTGGTTTGCAGGCTTCTGAATCCAGGCAGTAACACAGAGACAGTTCACCGACGATTGCAGGACACTTGGGTCCAGCCATTGTTGGTTGACTGGGCATTGGCAACAGTAGTAGCAATGGCCCGCACTGGTTGTTACAGGCAACAGCAAGGCATGGGAGGCACCCCCTGCTAAAAACTGTCAGTGCGTATTAAAAACAACATTGGGTGGATATACATCTGCCACAATATTGATCTGTGCTGGAACCTCATGTGAGAAACTCCTCTTCTGTCTGTCCCAGGCTGTTAAATGTAATATCACCTGGGATGGACGAGTGGAGGGCTAGTGGGGATCAAGGAAAAATAGCATGTTTGTCAGGGCAGGGGCCGAGGAATGGACAGGCAGGCCTAACAATGTAATGCACTGGCTGACGACAACCACCACCCACAGACCGAAGTCCCTCAGGGCGCGGAGTCTAAGTCCCAGGCTGCCCTTCACCAGGGCCCCTGATGGTGGGGATGGACTTGACGCAGCCAGGAACCAGGTCGCGGCCCCCGAGACACCTCAGCTGCGGTAATGGCCGCCGCCAATGGCGTGTAGCTGGTGGAAGAGACAAAAGAGTAGTCAGACAAGCCGGGTCAACAACAACAGGACAAAACAGTACAGGACAGCACACGAGAATCACAGGCCACGAGCCGGGTTCAGCAACAGAGGGTCAGATCAAAGGAGAATACAAAGAATAGTCGAGTCACAAGCCAAATCAGATACCAGGAGAGTCACGAGAGTCAGAACAGAGTAATAGCAACACAAAGACACAAGACACAAGTGCAAAGAGCATGTGCGGGCCACAGGCTTATATGTCATCAGCCACACCCCTCTGGGGGATGGACCACAGAGACCTGAAGGCATAAAAGGATTCCCACCATGCACAGCAGAATCCAAGATGGACGCCAGCACATGGAGTAACAAAACCTCAGGGAAAAGGTAGGACCTTGACAATGTTACAACAGCTTCCCTGCACTGCCCTGCATTTGTTTGTTAATTTTTGTTATATCTACAGCTCTATCTACAGCTCGCTGATCAGATCCAATGTTTCGTGACCTCTAGATCTGAAAATGTTTTTTGAGATCTCAAACTTTTTGCCAAGGGTTCCTCCAAGGTAAAAAGGTTGAGAAACACTGCTTTAACTCTTCAATAAAACACAGAAGTTAAATCCAACTCAATTTTACTTTAGCTAACTGTACTACAGTATATTGAAGTTTAAAAAGACAATGACTTTCCTAAGCCCTGTCTCAGCAAAGTGCTAACACTGATTGAGGCAACCTGAAAGAAATGCGGAGGGTCTAGCTAGGACTGAATTAACTGGCACTAAACAGGACGGAAGGATTCAGGGAGAAAACTAAATTACATAGTAAACAAGTTGCAGTGGCCAAAAAATGAAACTAGATGTCAGCATGCTACAGAACAATAATATGCTGATGCAGTTCAATACAACACATAAAAAAACATGAAACTGGTGCAGAACAGATATTCTTTTCCATTATTAGATTTTGTCAGGAACAGCATCATCTGGAGTTGCAAAACAAAGTTAAACTGACAATTTGAGTTTCAGAGAAATAATAGTTGCTCCATGGGTCCAGACTAAGAATTCTGAATATATTTTTGTATATGCAGCTTTTTGTACTAAACTTGGTCTCTCTTATGGCCATACTTTCTCTGGAATTGCATCCTTTGGTCACAGCAGTTAAAGCAGCCTACTTGGTCTGATAACTGGATCTTTTGCATAGATAACTCAATTTAGGAAGCAATTCACTCTTTACATCTCGTGTAGTGTTACATAGAGAGGTTGACAACAGACACAACTAGTCCATATAGTTCAATCAATAGAAGAAAAAATATTAATAATAGAACACCTCACTATCCTATACTCACAGTTGATTCAGAAGGAGGCAAAAAAATACCAAAAAACCATGATCCAGTTTGCTTCATTGGGGCAAATCCTTCCTGATCCTCCAGAAGGCAGTCAGATATTGTCTGGATCAACTACCCCTGGTGTTATTACCTGTACATGTTAGTATCCAGTTTTATTTTGTGCATTTCGGAATGCATCCAGCTCTTTTTTAAATCATTACTGAGCTGACCAGAGCTAGTTCTTGAGGGAGTTTATTCCACGTTTTCACAGCTCTTACTGTGAAGAACCCTTTCCGTATGTGAAGGTAAATTTATTTTTCCTCCAAATGTAAAGATTTCCCTTTGTACTCTGTGATGACCTGAAAGTGAATCAAGTGGCCTCTTGATCCCTTCTAAGCACTTGAGGACCTTAGGCATAGGAGATATGCCCTAAAAACTGAGAAAAGGAGGGGCAGTCAAAATGTAGCCTTTCCTGTGTAAAATGACACTTACAGATAGTGTGCAAGTATAATGTACAATGTAACAATGTACTGTATTTACTAGTGCACAGTGGCTAAGTGGTTACTACTTCCGTCTGGCAGCACTATGGTTGTAGATTCCAATCCCCACCACAGTACTAGCTGCCTGGAGTTTGCATGTTCTCTCTGTGCCTGTGTGGGTTTCCTCCAGATACTCCAGTTTTCTCCTACACTCAAAAGACATGCTGGTAGGTTAATTGTCTCCTGTCTAAATTAGCCCTAGTATGTGTATGTATGAATGTGAGTTAGGTACCATAGATTGTGAGCTCCTTGAGGGCAGTAACTGATGTGAATGTACAATATACAGGTGTACCACGGTTTACGAAAGCCTCGGTCAACGTAACTTTTGGTTTACGAATGAAAATCCATTGAAAATAATGCCTCGGTTTACAAATGTTTTACGACTTTTTTTCACAATACGAAGTGTATGTCAGTGCCAATTTTTAAAGGCAATTGCCAGCTTTTTTTTTCTTCACTATAGCTAACAGAATTAGCTGTCACTTTCCCCGGAGCTAAAGGATACTCTGTTTCTTTTATTTCAGGAAACAAACTAAAAGGAAACTTTCGTTCTTTTATCTGGGGGGAAAGTGACAGTTGATTCTCTGAGCTATAGTGAAGAAAAAAAAAAAAGCAATTGCCTTTAAAAATTGGCACTGACATACACTTCGTATTGCGAAAAAAAGTCATAAAAAATTTGTAAACCAAGGTAATTACATTTTAAAACCGACACTGACCTATAGGGGTTTACTTACTAAAGCTGGAGAGTCCAAAATCAGACTCCCTTCTGCATAGAAACCAATCAGCTTCTAACCTCAGCTTGTTCAATGAAGCTTTGGCAATGAAACCTGGAAGCTGATTGGTTTCTATGCAGAAGGGAGTCTGATTTTGGACTCTCCAGCTTTAGTAAATAAACCCCATAGTGACAGCAACTTTTTTTTTAACTTTTTTTCTGACCTCCGGAACGGATTAGTTGGTGTTCAGTGCATTCCTATGGGAAACTGTGTTTCGGTTTACAAATTTTTCACAATACGAAACGTCCGGGAGAACACATTAATTTCATAAACCGAGGTACACCTGTATATGTAAAGCACTGTATAAAATTGACAGTGCTATACAAGTACCTTAAATAAATAAATATTCACAAGTTGATCACATGGGTGAGCTTTGATCTGCATATGTTATCAGTTAAAATAACCTTATGGGCAAAAAACTAATTTAAACATATTTTTTAAAACAAAAGTATTACATTTCCTATTTAACCCCTTTCTAACCCGTAGCTAACCATTATCAACCCAATTAACCCTCCCTCCCTCCAATGTATTGCTCACAGATAAATAGGAAAAAGTATTTGTTTTTTCAAAACACTTAGAATGTATAGAAATCTAACTGCTGATATAAACCAAGTAAAGTATGAATTTACATGGCTCCTGAATAACGAGCAACTCTTGAGCATTCTGCCTGTCAAGCACAATCATTTTTTTCTTGAAATGTGACAGCCCTAGTTATGTTATCCTGGATATTTTTCTAGAGCCCTGGAGGCTTGATATTTATAAGACCTTTTTCTTTTTACTGTCTCTACATTCTTTTAACAATTAAAAAAATATGAATTTTGCCATTTTTAATTTTCTATGCTTCTAGTTACATTTGGTTTAGAGTTTTGTTTTTCACATATATACTGTCATGCACAAATCGATGCTCTATGCCATATTCATTATATTGTAAAGCGCTGAGCAAACTATATAAATCCTGTATAATAATAATAATAATTAACAAAAACTGCCACTTCACAATATACTTGATTACTTGTTTTCTTTACACTTTACAGAAAGAAGGAATGCAATTTCTATACGAACATTGTAATGGAAAAAACTACTATAGCCTTCTGCAATCCAAAAGCCAATCACGGCGGTCACATGACCCTAAACCCCGCCCCATCTCCCGACATCACAAACCCCTTAAAGGGCTGGGAGGTGCCAGCATCATGGGGTTAATAGGGCCACAATTTAGGAGGGAGAGACCAGACTGTTTCTTATCATGAAATAAAAGTTAGAGTTACATTTATTAAATCTGGCTCCACTGTTCTGTAGGCATAGCTGCAGGGAAAAAACCAAAGAGAACCGGCTGGTAGCCACCATACAAGGTGACTTTGGTTTGACACCTGTTTCTGATGCAGGCCTTGTGTACACCAAAGTATCCCCTATTTATTCCCCATCTGCCATAGCTGCCCTGCCCTGGCATTTAGCATTTAGCTGCCCTTTTATTAAACAACAAGGTCTGCCAGGCCTAAAAGTTCTGCATGCAAAGGTAGTAGGATTTTGTTAACAGAATCCTGTATTTAGATATTTCTATTTTTCTCTATTTGTCCTATTTTTCTTAATTTTTTTATGTTTCATTTGTAAGGTTGTCCCTGTTCTGTTGAAGAGAACAGAGGCAGGGACAGCTAAAAAAAAAAGTCTTAGGCCCAATCACCACCTTGTCTCTATGAAAAAGATTACACAATGGGTTCTGTGACAGATATGGCTGCCAGGTCAGACACTGGCCTATTAGCCTCACAGGGTGATGGTGAAAAGGGGGTTTCTTGGTATTATCTGCACCTGGTTCTTTGATTTATTTTTGGTTTACAGCATCCCTGGGCTCTTCTGACAATGTAGAGCAGGGGTGTCAAACTGTCGGCCCTCCAGCTGTTGCGAAACTACAAATCCCATCATGCCTCTGCCTTTGGGAGTCATGCTTGTAACTGTCAATCTTGCAATGCCTCATGGGACTTGTAGTTTGGCAACAGCTGAAGGGCTGCCAGTTTGACACCCTTGATGTAAAGGAACTCAATGAAAAAGACCAGGAAATAATAGTTGACACATACAACTGCAGATCAACGAAAATACTTTTGTTGATTAAGCTATAAAAAAAGTAATAATGTTATATAATCAGTAAATAAAAATGTATATCATACTAAATAAAAAAAAAAATAGCCAGAAATAGGCCTCATTTATTTGTGAAGGTGATTACCCGCTGAAGACTCAGTGGAGTTCCTTGCGATTAGCTGCAGACAGGAAGCTTCCTTCAGAGCAACGCCCACAACTATACGCGATATATATATATATATATATATATATATATATATATATATATATATATACATACAGTTGTGTTCAAAATAATAGCAGTGTGTTGAAAAAAGTGAATAAAGCTCAAAATCCTTCTAATAGCTTTTATTTCCATACACATGCATTGGGAACACTACACATTCTATTCCAAATCAAAACATGAAGAAAAATAGATCAAATTTGTGTTGTTCCTCTAAAAAAATTGAAGAAAAGTGAATATTAGACTGTTCAAAAAAATAGCAGTGTTTGTATTCTTCTTTACAAACTCAAACATTCACTATATAAACTGAAAAATGTTTGAAGATTTTGCTTTCCTTTGAATCACTTTATTAATATTTAGTTGTATAAGCACTGTTTCTGAGAACTGCTGTACATCTGTGTTGCATGGAGTCAACCAACTTCTGGAACCTGTGAACAGGTATTCCAGCCCAGGATGATTGGACTACATTCCACAGTTCTTCTCTATTTCTTGGTTTTGCCTCAGAAACTGCATTTTTGATGTCACCCCACAAGTTTTCTATTGGATTAAGATCCGGGGATTGAGCTGGCCACTCCATAACGTCAATCTTGTTGGTCTGGAACCAAGATGTTGCATGTTTACTGGTGTGTTTGGGGTCGTTGTCTTGTTGGAACACCCATTTCAAGGGCATTTCCTCTTCAGCATAAGGCAGCATGACCTCTTCAAGTATTCTGATGTATTCAAACTGATCCATGATCCCTGGTATGTGATAAATAGACCCAACACCGTAGTATGAGAAACATCCCCATATCATGATGCTTGCGCAACCATGCTTCACTGTCTTCACAGTGTACTGTGGCTTGAATTCAGTGTTTGGGGGTCGTCTGACAAACTGTCTCCGGCCACTAGACCCAAAAAGAACAATCTTACTTTCATCAGTCCACAAAATGTTGCGCCATTTCTCTTTAGGCCAGTCAATGTGCTCTTTGGCAAATTGTAACCTCTTCAGCACATGTCTTTTTTTCAACAGTGGGACTTTGCGGGGGCTTCTTGCAGATAGCTTGGCTTCACATAGGCATCTTCTAATTGTAACAGTACTCACAGGTAACTTTAGACCTTCTTTGATCTTCCTGGAGCTGATTGTTGGCTGAGTCCTTGCCATTTTGGCTATTCTTCTATCCATTCGAATGGTAGTTTTTCACTTTCTTCCACGTCTTTCAGGTTTTGATTGCCATTTTAAAGCATTTGCCATCATTTTAGCTGAGCAGCCTATCATTTTCTGCACTTCTTTATATGCTTTCCCCTCTCCAATCAACTTTTTAATCAAGGTACTCTGTTCTTCTGAACAATGTCTGGAACGACCCATTTTCCTCAGAATTTCAGAGAGAAATGCACTGTAACCAGCATGTACAACATTTGCAGCCTTCTTTCCTTAAATAAGGGCAATAATTGCCACCTGTTTTTCAAAGAATGAATGACCTCACTAATAGAACTCCACACTGCTATTATTTTGAACATGCCCATTTCAATTAGTGATTCAATTACACAGAATCAGCAGCATACATGTCATGACTGTTGGGTCTGTTGGATTTCTATTACTCTACTACACCTGCTAGTAAATTATTTGCCATGTAGAAATATAATTTCTACCAAAAACAGTGAATGATCAGGTTAGTGATGTCTGACTGCTATTATTTTGAACACAACTGTATGTATATATATATATATATATATATATATATATATATATATATATCATATAATCGGTCATGCTGCAGTTTCCAGTGTGTGAAGGTGCCATTAAGATTAGCAGAAAAGAACAAAAATGGGTGCACTCTCCTCATACATTACCGTGATACTATGAAATGTATTTAAAAATGCAAAAACATACTCATAAGCCAAAAAGGTAATAAAAACAGA
Source organism: Staurois parvus (assembly GCF_062004578.1). Classification (NCBI taxonomy): domain Eukaryota; kingdom Metazoa; phylum Chordata; class Amphibia; order Anura; family Ranidae; genus Staurois; species Staurois parvus. The sequence goes on along the minus strand of NW_028318466.1, from coordinate 3,387,491 downwards.
GACAAGAAGTCAAAGGATGCCAGTCGTGGACAGCATAAAGTGCTAACACGTTCCCTTCCTATTTCTATTGCTCTGAGGAAGGGAGTTTGACTCCCGAAACGCATTAGTACTTTACCTGAGGTTCTTTTCTGCTAGCATCGAGATTCCCTGATCTACCAAGGGCGGCACCTCAGCAAGTGCAGGATTCCATTTTGAGTGCAGCAAGAGAGATTTGAGCTCCGGTTTCTGGTTACTGTTGGATTTGCCATTAAGATTCATAGTACCTCCATGCATCTGTTAAACAGCAGCATGTTTTTGCTGTGGGTGTGGGAAGGCATGTGATTTATATGCATTCCCACACCCGCTCAGATGTGAACCTAGCCTAAATTTATAGGCTGTGTATCCTATTCAGCAGCAATGCCCCCCACAGAAGAATTTTGGATAGCAGAACTGTACAGACATTTTCATATCCCTCAACTTCTAAGAATATGTCTACCAAACCTAGTACCATGATTGCACATGTGGTTTCCCAACCACATCAAAAGGCGAAGAACATCCACTCTGTGTGATTTACTAAAACTGGAGAGTGCAAAGTCTGGTGCAGCTGTGCATGGCAGCCAATCAGCTTCTAGCTTCAGTTTGTTCGATTAAGCTTTGACAATAAAACCTGGAAGCTGATTGGTTTCTATGCAGAGTTACACCTGACTTTGTACTCTCCAGGTTTAGTAAATCTCCCTCTGTATGTTTTTGAAGTATTTTTTACTAGTACTCAAAGAGGCGCTCCATCTTTTCTTATGTTTGCATCATCCTTTGACCCCTGAGTGGGATGGATGAGGTAGCTCTCTGGGAGACCTGTTATTGAGGATCTTAACCCCAGGACTGAACTCCTATGCCCCCCTCTGTATTTTCATGTGTTCTGAATATATGGACAACAGGGTTCAAAAGGGCTAGTTTATTAATTCACCAAATTTTAAAGGGGTTCCAAAGGTACATTTTTTTTTTACTTTAATGCAATTTCTGCATTACAGTAAAAAACTTTTTCTGTGCAGCTTCATCTCCTCCCCCCAGTCCCCTTATTGTTAAAGTACCTGAGCCTGATCTCGATCCAGTGCTGTAGCTGAAAGCAGTGTCTCTCTCAGCTATCTCTCTCATCTCTGGAGATCAAGAAAGCAGTGGAAGCCATTGGCTCCTGCTGATGTCAGTCACAGCCAGTGAGGAGAAAGCAGGGAGTGGGGCCGAGCCGTGCTGTGTGCATCATGGAGCCTGCACAAATGTTCTCATAGCAAGTGGCTTGCCAAGGGGGCACTCAGTGGGGGGGAGCCAGGAGAGCTGATGGGGGACCTGAGAAGAGGATAATCAGGGCTGCTCTGTGCAATACCATTACACAGAGCAGGTGAGTATAACATGTTTATTAATTTTTTTAAATCCTTTAGAATCACTTTAAGATGGAGTGAATTCTGTCCTACTCTCTACGTTGTCTGTACATCTTCTATCACCTGATACCGTAACTCAGATTTATTGCATTAGACCAGGGGTTTCCAAAGTACGGTCTGCAGGCAACATTTGGCCCGCTGGGACTTTTTTCCATCCCGCAGCTTTAGCCCCCAGACTCACTGCAGGGTCACTTTCTGCTCACACTATGTCAGGTAGCAGGACGTGCATTGTATACTCAACCCTGGCAGTATGCAGTGCAGGTCACGCAACCCAACAAACCCATCAACCCACAGCCTCACTAAGTTGCTGGCAACCAATGAAATACTTGAGTGCAGACCTGCTGTACCACCCGGCTCCCTCCCCACTGTTAGCATCTGTGTCCTTTATGGCTGTAATTTTGCATACAATGTGCCTGGGAATCAGGAGGTGCAGCAGATCTGCACTGAAGCTGGACACCAATGTAAGTGGGACACTAATGTAACGGCTGGTGACACAAATGTGTCCGAGGAGGGGTTGTGTTTCTCTGATGGTGACACAAATGTGTGTGTGTGTGGGGGATTGGCTCTTAAGGGGACACAAATATAAAGAAGGGCTTTGATGAGAGACACAAACATGGAAGGGGGTGCTCTTTGAGGAATAGGGAAGTGCAGAAGTCTCTGATGGGGACATAAATATGTACAGGGACTCTGATGAGTACACAGGTGTGCATCAAGGGGTCTGATGGGGGGCTCTGATAGGGACACAAATGGTTGGGGGATCTGATGGGAACACAAATTTGTTGGGGAGCTCTGATGGGGACACAATGTGTAAGTTGGCTCTAAAGGTGGACACAAATGTGGGGGGTCTGATGGGGACACAAATGTGTGGGGGACTCTGATAGGGACACAAATGTGTTGGGGGGCTCTGATGGGAACACAAATGTGTTGGAGGAGGGTCTGATGGGGACACAAATGTGTTAAAGGGTTCTAATGGGGACACAATGTGTGGGGAGCTCTGATGGGGACACAATGTGTAGGTGGGCTCTAAAGGTGGACACAAATGTGGGGGGGTCTGATGGGGACACAAATGTGTCAGGGGAACGCTGATAGGGACACAAATAGGTGTGGGGGGAATCTAAGGGGGACACCGATTTGGGGGGAAAATTTAATGTGTAATGGGGACAAAAATGTATGGGGCACACTGCTGGGGACACAAATGTCCGGGGGGGGGGGGGTAATCTGAGGAGGACACCAGTTTGCAGAGAGAATCTGATGATCTGATGGGGGATGGGGACACAAAGGCATAGAAGACTCTAATGGGGACACACATGTGTGGGAGGCTTTGATGAAAACACAAATGTGTGGGGGAGACTGATGGGGACACAAATATGGGGGGGATCTGAGGGGGACACCAATTTGTGTGGAGAATCTGATGGGAGATGGGGACACAAAAGAATAGAAGACTCTGATGGGGACACAAATGTGTGGGGGGCTTTGATGGGCACATGAATGTGTGGAGAGACTCTGATGGGAACACAAATGTGGTGGGTGGGAGATTTGAGGGGGACACCAATTTGTGGGGAGAATCTGATGGGAGATGGGGACACAAAGGCATAGAAGATTCTGAGGGGGCACAAATGTGTGGGGGGCTTTGATGGGGACACGAATGTGTGGAGAGACTCTGATGGGAACACAAATGTGTGGGGACACAAATATGGTGGGGAGGGGGTCTGAGGGGGACACCAATTTGCAGTGAGAATCTGTTGAATGATGGGGCCACAAATGTATAGGAGGCTCTGATGGAAACAAATGTGTGGGGGGCTCTGATGGGGCCACAAATGTGTGGAGAGACTCTGATGGGAACACAAATGTGGTGGGTTGGAGATCTGAGGGGAACTCCAATTTGTGGGGAGAATCTGATGGGAGATGGGGACACAAAGGCATAGAAGACTCTGATGGGGACACAAATGTGTAGGGGGCTTTGATGGGGACACGAATGTGTGGAGAGACTCTGATGGGAACACAAATGTGTGGGGACACAAATATGGTGGGGAGGGGGTCTGAGGGGGACACCAATTTGCAGTGATAATCTGTTGAATGATGGGGCCACAAATGTATAGGAGACTCTGATGGAGACAGAAATGTGTGGGAAGACTGATGAGAATATGGTATGTGGGAGTATGGGAAGACTCTGATAGGGACGAAATGTGTGTGTGTGTGTGTGGGGGGGGGGGGGGGTTGACAGTACCACAGATGTAAGGCCCTGTGCACACTGGAAGTTCAGCCCTCATGCATGAGGCTATGGAATTTAGGTGCCGGCGGAGGATACAGGTGCGCCATCCAGCTCTGCTGTTGGTACCATGTCAAACTGTATTCCATTCTATGGCTGTAGATTAATTGATAAATAACTGATTTTTTTTGGCCTGTGAATATGTGTAAAATGTACAATGTGACCCTCGAAATGAATAGTTTGGAGACCCCTGCATTAGATGTAGACAGAACACATTTCCGGACTTGTGGAATGCTGGGCCTTCTGTATTATAACATCATAAGTTCATTTGTTTGTCTTCACTACAAAGAAAGATGAAGAGAGACATTTATTGTCTATATTTTTAGAAACAATAATTCTAACCTGACAGCTGAAAATATCTAGATGTAGTGATTATAATTGATCTTTAGAAAGAACCAACTCTATCAGAATGTTTTCAGCCAGCAGAGACTGTATCACCATCCCACATACCAGAATCCTTCCTGGGAGTTATTGACTGACAAATCAATACATCTATTTATAGTTACATTTAAAATACCACAAACAGAAAAGCTTTTGTTCTGGGGTAAACCCTATCGCATTTTATGTGCAAATTAAAGCTGACTTCCAAGCACAACAATTTGAATTTAAATATCCTTCTCAATAACCAAGGATATATAAATCCGCTTTGTGTGCACCAAATGCATATGCAAACCCAGTTATTACCTTGTAAAGTAGTAGTGACATAATCTCTGTAGTGTACATAGGTGTCCGTTTATGAACCAGCGATAAATGATCGCTGCTCAGTTCTCTGGCATTCTCGGAGAACACAGTTCTCCTGTGAATGCCTTTTATGAAGCAGTTCTCCGAACGAAGGGAGAACGGTCTCCAAACGCTGGAGAACGGTCTACAAACGCTGGAAAACAGCTGATTTTACTATAATCTCGCGAGATTACAGTAAAAGATCAGTTTACTAAACAGAGGTAAATTATCGCTGCTTAGTTTGCGGTCCCTCCGATTCTCCAGCTCTGGGCTGGAGAATCTGGAGGGAGAACACAGATCTTCGGTGAAGGGCTGAACCAGGGGTGGACTGACAACTCATGGGGCCCCCGGGCAATAGGGGATCATGGGGCCCCTGTGTCCTTGCCCAAACTCAAAAAAGCCTATGAAAAAGGTACCAGGGGCATCTCATGGGGCCCCCTACTAACCCAGGGCCCTCGGGCAGTGCCCGAGTTTCCAAATGGTCAGTCCGCCCCTGGGCTGAACATGTTCTCCGCTGATCTCCTGAGTGTCATAAACTGTGAATGACCAGAGAATAGATGAGATCCTCTGAATCGCAGCTATTCTCTGTGTCATAAACGGACACCTTAGTCTGTGCAGAGAGCAGAACTATGAGAAGGACCCAACAGGTCCTTTCACTACAGGCTGCCTACACAAAATTACAGGGGCAAAACAAAGAGGGAAAAGCAACAATAATCAGTCTTCATTACAGGAAGCTACTGCACACCGACAAAGTGTCACACCGGATTACTGCACAGATCTGGAAGAAATACACAAAGCGCACCGAAATTCATAAAAAGAATGCACGACTCTCGTATTTAGACAATATTTTTTCATATGTGTTAAAATGCACAATTTCAGACTAAAGATTAGTTAAAACCCCCAAACATTATATATTTTCTGAAAGCAGAAACCCTGTAGAATAAAACAGTAGTAAATGCAATTTTGGGTAGGCTTACCCTTTAATAGGATGAAGCTGCACAAAAGTTATCATCAGTTCCATTACAACCATTAATTCCTGGGTGGGCAGTGTTGGCCAGAATCACCCACTGGTTTCATATACAGTATCTCTAGAACAGGGGGCCACATGTGGCCTGCTACAAGATTTTATCTGGCCCATTGCTGTTGTGCACAGTCTCAGCTCTGATGGTGACCCAAATGTAAGGGGGACCCTGATGTAAGAAGGAACTCTTATGGTGGACTCTGATATAAGGACAGAATGCGATGTAAGGGGGAACTGTGTTGTAAAGGGGGAATAAATGTATAAGAGTGCAGCGCCCAAGAAGTAAAAAATAAAAGGGGGACTGTGCTGTAAAGGGGACTTTGATGTAGACTGTGATGTAAGGGGGACTTTGATAGAGACTCTGATGTAAGAGAGACTCTGATGTAAGCGGGGTCTGTGATGGGGACCCCAATTTAAAGGGGACCCTGATATAGACTGTGATGTAAGGGGACTTTGATGGAGACTCTGATGTAAGAGGTGACTCCGATGGAGACCCTGATTTAAAGGAGACTCTGATGTAGACTGGGATGTAAGGTGGACTTTGATAGAGACTCTGATGTACGGGAGACTCTGATGTAAGAGGTGTCTCTAATGGGGACCCTGATTTAAAGGAGATTCTAATGTAAACTGTGATGTAAGGGGGACTTTGATAGATACTCTGATGTATGGGAGACTCTGATGTGAGAGTTGTCTCTAATGGAGACCCTGATTTAAAGGAGACTCTGATGTAGACTGTGATGTAAGGGGGACTTTGATAGAAACTCGGATGTATGGGAGACTCTGATGTGAGAGTTGTCTCTAATGGAGACCCTGATTTAAAGGAGACTCTGATGTAGACTGTGGTGTAAGGGGGACTTTGATAGAAACTCTGATGTAAGAGGTGACTCTGATGTATGGGAGACTCTGATGTAAGAGGTGTCTCTAATGGGGACCCTGATTTAAAGGAGACTCTGATGTAGACTGTGATGTAAGGGGGACTTTGATAGAGACTCTGATGCATGGGAGACTCTGATGTAAGCGGTTTCTCTAATGGGGACCCTGATTTAAAGGAGACTCTGATGTAGACTGTAATGTAAGGGGAACTTTGATAGAGACTCAGATGTATGGGAGACTCTGATGCGAGAGTTGTCTCTAATGGGGACCCTGATTTAAAGGAGACTGTGATGTAGACTGTGATGTACAGTTGTGTCCAAAATTATTCAACCCCCACTGAAATTGAGTGTTTTGGCCAGTTTGACATTGCTTTTGATCATTCAGTCATCTTGCTTACATTTACATTAAAGAGGCACTTGTAGGTCAGACAAATATAACATAACAGTTATAATGAAATAACCACAAATGTCTTTTCTGTGCTCACAGCATTATCAGTTTTATTCAACCCCCAAGTGACATTCAATCTTAGTACTTAGTACAGCATCCTTTTACAGTTATAACAGCTTTTAAACGTGAAGCATAGCTTGACACAAGTGTCTTGCAGCGATCTACGGGTATCTTCGCCCATTCTTCATGGGCAAAGGCCTCCAGTTCAGTCACATTCTTAGGCTTGCGCACTGCAACTGCTTTCTTTAAGTCCCACCAGAGGTTCTCAATCGGATTTAAGTCTGGTGACTGCGATGGCCACTCCAAAATGTTCCAGCCTTTCCTCTGCAACCATGCTCTAGTGGACTTGGAGGTATGCTTGGGATCATTGTCCTGTTGAAAGGTCCAACGTCTCCCAAGCCTCAGGTGTGTGACGGACTGCATCACGTTTCCATCCAATATCTCCTGGTACTGAAGAGAATTCATGGTACCTTGCACACGCTGAAGCTTCCCTGTACCTGCAGAAGCAAAACAGCCCCAAAGCATGATTGACCCTCCACCATGCTTCACAGTAGGCAAGGTGTTCTTTTCATCATAGGCCTTGTTCTTCCTCCTCCAAACATAGCGTTGATCCATGGGCCCAAACAGTTCTAATTTTGTTTCATCAGTCCACAGAACACTATCCCACAACTTTTGTGGTTTGTCCACATGGCTTTTGGCATACTGCAGTCGACTCTTCTTATTCTTTGGAGACAGCAAGGGGGTACGCCTGGGAGTTCTGGCACGGAGGCCTTCATTACGCAGTGTGCGTCTTATTGTCTGGGCTGAAACTTCTGTACCCACATCTGACAAATCTTTTCTCAGTTCCTCAGCAGTCACACGGGGACTTCTCTCCACTCTACGCTTCAGGTAGCGCACAGCAGTCGAAGTCAGCATCTTCTTTCTGCCACGACCAGGTAGCGTTTCAACAGTGCCCTTTGCCTTGAATTTGCGAATGATGCTTCCTAAGGTGTCTCTTGGTATGTTTAACATCTTTGCAATCTTCTTATAGCCATTGCCCTTCCTGTGAAGAGAAATCACCTCTTCTCTTGTCTTCCTGGACCATTCTCTTGCCTTCACCATGTTTGTAACCACACCAGTAAATGTCTAGAAGGAGCTGAGTATCACAGTCATTTTAAAGCTGCCTAATTGGTGCTTATTATGCTTGATTGCTGCTCGGTGACATCCACAGGTGTTTTCAATACCTGATGGAAAGCACCTGTATGAACCTCTGTTCTTCAGAGTGGTAGTCTTTAAGGGGTTGAATAATTGTGGCAATGAAGAAACCACATAAGAACCATTTACTACTGTATTACATAAACAATTGATGTCATTTTAGTTGCATTTGGGTAGTTACAACGTCCTTGTAGGATTTGATTCTGAATACAATTCCAAATGTACACTATAGTCCCTAAACCCCTTTACAGCATTGGGGGTTGAATAATTTTGGACACAACTGTAAAGGGGATATAGACTCTGATGTATAGGAGACTCTGATGTATATTGTGTTGATTACAAAAGGGCTCCAAGTAGAATGTAGTCATCCGTTTAAATGTATTCATTTATAAAACCGACTTATTTTTGGCCCACAACTATTTTGTAACATTTACAATATGGCTTTTGTACTGAAAAGATTGGAGACGCCTGCTGTAGAATGACAAAATTCCATGCAGTATTTCAGTTTGCCATTTCCAGTAAGATCCTGGATTATATATATATATATATATATATATATATATATATATATATATATATATATAAGGAGTTTGCATTTAGATACATTTCAGAATTAAATCTGATGTATGAAAGCAAGTTATCTTATCTAGCCTCTAAAAAGAAGTTTTAAACACCCCATTGTTACACATGCTTGGAACAAACAGAAGTATGCTTTAAATGACAATGCTCGGCCTAAAATATCAAGAGGCTATAATAATGATTGTGATACATAATGTCCTGGCAGTGAAATTCAGTATAGCCGGAAGTTCATAATCACATCCCAGGTGAACATCTTCCCCGAAGGATTAGATTACACAGTGACGCAATGTCTATACATAGATACATAATGTTGCCTAGCAAACAAGCTGATTCATTGAGGAATGGAGTGGCAGATGCCTCTGCCTCTAGTGTAGATCCTTGCAGGCCTTTGCTCTATGTATTTCCCCAATATACGTAATTATGTCTAATTTAGAGTCCAATGTTCTGTTCTTCTCTACCTGCATAATTCTACGGTCTAACCTGAAATTATAGACATATTCAGATTATTAAATCAGTTGATAACCAAGAGGTTTTTGCTTATGGCAATCAGTTCTTCTACCAGTTTACAGATACTGAATAGGAACTACTTAGAAAACATCAGGGGCGGACTGACCATTTGGAAACTCGGGCACTGCCCGAGGGCCCGGGGTCAGTAGGAGGCCCCATGAGATGCCCCTGGTACCTTTTACATAGGCTTTTTTGAGTTTGGGCAAGGACACAGGGGCCCAATGATCCCCTATTGCCCGGGGGGCCCCATGAGTTGTTAGTCCGCCCCTGGAAAACATCACTACACAGCACCAGAGTATTTGTTCTCTGATTATACACTGATGAGAGGTTTCTGTTGTCCTTGCTGAAGAGGGGATGGGGATCACATAAGGGACCGGAGGGGTGGTGAGGGTGATGGAAGTTAACTCAACTTTTAATTTTTTTGTGAACAAAGAAAACATATAAATGCCTTTAACAACTGTTTTGTTTGCTTAGGCTTCATGTTTTGGGGAAATCCCTAACAAAGTAGATTATAAGGGTAACACTGTTTCCGAAATGGAGAATATCCCTTTTGCTACTAGAGCCATTTTTTGCACATTTAAAAAAAAATTTATGCCTGACTATTACATAAAACCCCCAAAACATTATATATTTTCTAAAAGCAGACACCCTAGAGCAGCCTTTTTCAACCAGGGTGACCAGGCACCCTGGGGTGACTTTATGCTTCTTCAGGGGTGCCTTGGCAATATGCCTAAAAATTGCCCAAAACTTGTATAAAGTGGATCAATCCTGCCCTTTAATACACAAAGCTACAGGTTTTCATTGTGCACTGTTATGACCTTCTAGCTGCCGGCATCCTAACACCCAAAGATCCCATCAGTTGATAAGGAGGATGTTGGGTGCCTGCACAGCATTATTTTTGCCCCTCTCCATCAGCACTGGGGTCACATAAGCTGAGTGAGGGAGAAAAAGTAGGGGAGAAACATTGGAATTCTAGTCAACACTAGTGTGCAAAGGTAAATTTTCTTTGGCAGAATAAATCACCTCTAACATTGGGTGTACCGCGTAGATGTTGCTGCATTATGTAAAACTAGTAGAATAGTTTTTTACATTTTAGAATGTGGTGCCTTGAGATTGTTCATAATTTTACAGCGTGCCTTGAGATTGTTCATAATTTGAAAGGGTGCCTTGAAAAAAGTTGAGAAACACTACCCTAGAGAATAAAATAGTGGTAGCTCCAATTTTTTTATCTTACACAATATTACCACAAAAGTCTAAGAAACGTAAAATTTCTGTAAAAAAAACACTCTAAAGTGAATTTTAGGGCAAACAAACGCAATAAATTACCAACATTATTGGTAAATTATAAAAGACAAGGTTGCGCAGAGTATAAAGATACCCAACATGCCAAACCTTAAATTTGTGTGTGCCTATGAAATGGCAACAAACGTCAGTACCCTATATTTTCTATTTCAATGGTTTTTATTAATTTTTTAAACAGTATAAAACAGAAGCAATAAAACACGCCCACGCAGGGGCTATAAATTGCACAGATAAAAAAAAAAGCAAAATAAAAAAAAGGAAAAACAGTGCTCTAACGCCAACAGGGCAAAAGGTACGCCCACGCAGGGGCTATCAATGGCACATAAGTTACAAAACATTAATGTAACTGACTATAACAACTAAATGCAGCTGTCCAGTCACACCAAAAACAGAGAGAGAAAAAGGAAGAAAGAGGAAAAAAAGAGGGCAAAGAGCAGGGGTCCAAGAGCGCCAATACCGAATGCCATTACATCCCCAGACTAGCCGGGGGGAGTGAGGGAAAGGCATATTGCAACCACGGCTCCCATATTTTAAAAAATTTATGTTGGGAGTCGTTGCGGATACTCGACATCTGTTCGTTGAGCATCATAGTGGTCATACGATCTCGCACCCCTGAAGAGGGACAAACGGACTCTTCCAGGCCTGAGCAATTGTTCTAGTGGCCGATAAAAACAGATAGGAAGCCAACTTCTGCTGGGGATCCAAGAGGCCCGGTATGGGGCAATGAAGCAAAGCATACCGAGCATCCCGGCCATACCCTATGTTTTCAATAGGCGACGCTTCAAAAGCCCAAATAGGTCATCGGTTTAGCGTTACAGAGGAGGTCTTGTGCTAGAATTATTGCTCTCTCTCCAGCATGCGCAGCGATATCTAACGTGTATCGCAATTGATATTTTCACACATAGGCACCCTGATGTGTGAGTTTACATTCGTACATGCGTATATGTGGGGGTGGGGGGACCTTCAATTTTTCAGGAGGATATTATGTACTTGTGTGTAACTTTATTTTTTTTTCACTTAACTTTTTTTTTCATCACATAGGGGACACATAATCCCCTATGTGATGATTTTTAGGTGACAGGTTCTCTTTATTGAGACATGCAGGGTCTAAAATATCCTGCATGTCTCCTCTGGGCTCCACTGGATGTACTGCAATGCATGCATTACTTCTTAGTTGTGCTAGCTGAGAAAGTGACAGGGGTGACCCAGAAGTGACGTCACACACGTCGCTGTCCAGGTCACAGAAAGAAGGGGAGGAGAGCTCTCCTCTCCACCCGCTGGCACCCACCCAACTGCTTTTACCTGACAGGGAGGAGTCTGCCTGTCAGTGTTATACACAATCCTGAAGGCTGCAGCCACCGGATTGTGTATAAAACCCCTGCTGTCAGGTTTGAATGACATACGGACCTGGATGCAAAAGGGTTAAAGCAGGGGCGGACTGACAACTCATTGGGCCCCCGGGCAATAGGGCATCATGGGGCCCATCTGCCCTTGCCCACACTCAAAAAAGCATATAAAAAAGGTACCAGGGGCATTTCGTGGGGCCCCCTACTGACCCTGGGCCCTCGGGCAGTGCCCGAGTGATTGAATGGTCAGTCCGCCCCTGGGTTAAAGTGACCCTGTCACCAGAGGGTCACTTGTATACAACTTGACCCAAGTAATCTATTTAGCGTTACAATTACAAAGTCAACCCAGCAAAACAACTAGCATGACTATGATTATTAAAGATCTATGCTTGCTGTGGCAACCGGTCACCATGGCCAGGTTGTGCCAAGCAGTGGTAGTGGCTTAAAAGGGGAGACTACTAAACTGAACCTGTGCCAATTGGCTGTATACACAGTAATTATATTCCATGGTCCTTGTACTTGCTAAATACTCTTAACTGCTGTATGTGTCAGTCTCAAGGTCACACATAAACTGCCGGACAATGGATCATTATTAAAAAATTACTGGCCAGGAGTATGTAACAGTCAGGATGAAAGAGGGAGAGCAAAGGAAAGCAAGCAAGAAAAGCTGGGAAAGTGGTGGTGGTGGCCTGGAGAAGGAGGTTTAGCAAGTGTGGTGGTGGTGAAACGTTCCTCATCTAGACCACGTGCCTTGTACCCATGACCCTGTGGCTTTTGGGCCTTGTATTTCTTGCAAACCCTGATGGACCTTGTCTGTGGCCATAACATTTTTGACCCCATGCAGCTCAGTTATGAAAAAGACGTGTGAGTTTCCTGGGGTGAGAGAGGGAGTGAGCTTGAGCAGTGGGAGAAGTTTCTGACCTTCCTTGCTGAATACTTCCTTGTAGGCCCTTGCTCAGGAATTGGCTTAACAACTTGAAAGTGGGCACTGTTTTAGGCATGGACTAACTATACTGAATTTATCAGTCAGACCCCAAAGAGTCTCTTCTAACCCTTACACATGCTTTGGAATATTTTTTCTTTACCCCAGTTGTCATGACAGTATACACCAGCTTACCTGCTCTCAATGAGCAGAGGCCAGTAGCACATTTGCCAAGATATTCAAGATAAATGAGTCTGCTACTAGCCTGACATTGGAACTGCTAACATTCTTGGGTCACGCATCTATGTCAGTTCCATGGCTATTCTATTATGTTCCTAACTACATGTGCTTTGGACTAGAAAGGGTTAACCTGCCTGCAAGAGAGGGCTGAAAAAGGCAGGTGTGCTGTTCTCCTCATATTTGTTATTTAACTGTGCATTGTATCACCAATTCTTATTTCACCATGTTTGTTTCTATGTCTTGATCTGTTGCTGCCATCTGCTGGCCAGAATTTGCATGCTGCATGCCTCTGTTCTTGCTAGTAAAGTTTTTTCTTTGCTGGGCGTGGTTTTAGGCAAGCCTTGGTTCTAGTCACTTCCTGCAGCCATTTTATGTGCTTTATAGCTGTGTGACAGGACATTCAATACCCTGGGCTTGTGAAGGCATCAGTTTTTGACCAGCAGTTAGCCTCAGGAAAGATATCACAGGACAGCATCAATACCTCTACTACCTTACAGTATTTTATAACTGTTTGTCACTGTATTTTGGACCAAATAAACCCACGCTGATTTCATTCCCGTGTATACGTTTGGATCCATCTAACCTGAGCATCTGCCGGTCCGGTCTGCTCCACTGCTTGGATACGAAGGTAGGAAGTTACACAGCCATTATCAGTTATACCTTCATTCGCCTTCATGTGGGGACAGAACAGCAGGAAGCAATCAGCAGGTGTCCAAGAGGTGTTGTGTAGAGCAGGACACCTTTGTGGGAGACAACTGTGAGCTGCCTGGTTACTGAAACACTGATAAGCTATGGTGACCCTTTCTTTGAATGAATGGGAAAAGGTGGAGATGTAAAACCCTGATAAGGGACAAGTATATGCTGGTGGTGAGCGGAAAGTTTTCTTTGTTCCAGAGATTAATGGACTATTTTGTTTATGTTTCATGCTGAAAATAAGCTGCTTCTCAGTTATCATTTGAAAACTGAGACTTTTTTGCTTTTACCAGTATGGCTGGCTGGTGATCCTGACCCCCAACATATCACAAGTGGCATGTAGCAATTCATACCTGCCAGTGTTCTCTGCACTGCTCCTCTACAGCAGCCCAGGCTTCTTTACAGCTTGGAACATCTAAAAACCCTGAAAACATTTTTTAATTTATTACTATTCCCAGCCTCAACAAAAAGAGGCAAGTAAAGAAGCTGTCATATATTGGCAGATTATTCATATGCCCAGTCATGCAGGTTTTTTTTTCTAAATAGCTTGTCATGATATTTAAATGTGCAGAGTCTAATACAGAAACCTAGTTTGAACTTGTAATCACTTGCCTTATTGACTGATTCTCTAGAAAATGAGGCATTGTGTTTTTCCAGAGCAAAAGCTTACAGTGAGTGGATTTTTCCAAATGACAAATTATAGGAGAGTTGCAAGTCAGCACAAAGATTTATGCAAATTGTATACTGGAAGTATTTAAGCTAGAAAAAGTATTTTTTTTTTTTTTGCCTGTGGTTGTTGGCACTAAATACTAATGGAACAGAAGGCTACAATCTAAAGTAATGATCAAGTGATGTGCAAGTAAAAAATAGTCTGAAAGGCAATTGCTAAGAGGTAGGCTAAAGGGGAGTTCCACCTTATACTATATTGTTGTCAAATAACTTTAGGTGGTCTGCAGAAATGTACGTGCTGTCTATGTCCACTGACCTGGAGGACATACTGTATACAAATGCAAAGAACAAAAATGCTTAAAATCAGTTCAGCAGGGAGCAGCTCTTTTAATATTGCTTAAAGTGAAACCTTAAAATTCAGATTTCCTTTAAATAACATACCTGGGGGATGCCTTTAACCTGCCCGTGAAGTGGAGCACCTGTACAATGTACACAATGTACTACAGCAAAACTGATGTTATATACTATGATATGTACTTTTTAAATTGCTGGTAAATTAAATTTTCCCACCATTTTATTCTGTTTGTATACAAAGTGGTTGAGGATTCCATTCATCTAGTCCCAGACCCTAATCAAAAATGAGGGTTGGTACAATATATACACTATATTGCCATAAGTATTGGGACACCTCTCCAAATCATTGGATTCAGGTGTTCCAATCACCTCCATGGCCAAAGGTATATAAAATAAAGCACCTAGGCATGCAGACTGTTTCTACAAACATTTGTGAAAAAATTAGTCACTCTTAGGAGCTCATTAAAGTCAAGCGTGGTCCATTCATCAGTTGCCACCTGTGCAATAAGTCCGTCAACTGTTAGTGGGATTATAACAAAGTGGAAGCAACTGGGAACAACAGCAACTCAGCCATGAAGTGGTAGGCCAAGTAAAACGACAGATTGGAGTCAGTGCATCTTGAAGCGCACAGTGCGCAGAAGTCACCAACTGTCTGCAGAGTCAATAGCTAAAGACCTCCAAACTTGGTGTGGCCTTCAGATTAGCACAACAACAGGGCATAGAGAGCTTCATGGAATGGGTTTCCATGGCTGAGCAGCTGCATCCAAGCCTTACATCACCAAGTGTAATGCAAGCCATCGGATGCAGTGGTATATAGCATGCCACCACTGGACTTTAGAGCAGTGGAGACATGTTCCCTGGAGTGACTAATCATTCTTCTCTGTCTGGCAATCCGATGGATGTGTCTGGGTTTGGCAGTTGCCAGGAGAACGGTACTTGCCTGACTGCTTTGTGCCAAGTATAAAGTTTGGTGGAGGGGGCATTAGGGTGTGGGGTTGTTTTTCAGGGGTTGGACTTGGCCCCTAGTTCCAGTGAAGGGAACTCTTAAGGTGTCAGCATACCAAGACATTTTGGACAATTTCATGCTCCCAACTTTGTGAGAACAGTTTGGAGATGGCCTCTACCTGTTTCAACACCACTGCGCACCAGAGCACAAAGAAAGGCCCACAAACACATGGATGAGCGAGTTTGGGGTGGAGGAACTTGACTGGCCTGCACAAAGTCCTGACCTCAACCCGAAAGAACACCTTTGGGATAAATTAGAGCAAAGACTGTGAGCCAGGCCTTCTTGTCCAACATCAGTGCCTGACCTCACAAATGTGCTTCTGGAAGAATGGTCAAACATTCCCATAGACACACTAAAACTGGGATGCCATTAAAGTTCATGTGTGTGTAAATGCAGGCGTCCCAATACTTTTGGCAATATAATGTATGTTAAGGGGGACCCCATGCAAAAAAAAACGTGTAGGGTTCCCCCCCTAAAAATACCAGACCCTCATGAAAGATAAAGGTCTGGTATGGATTTTAAGGTTGAATCCCATGCAAAATGTATCTTTAAAAAAACAAAGAGGCCCCCGAAACCCATACCAGACCGTAATGCAAGCATGCAGCCTGGCTGATCAAGAACGAGGGGAGAGGACAGCAAGTGTGGTACCCCCCCCCTTTTTAAACCTACCAGGCCACATGCCCTCAACATAGAGGATCCGCCTGGCAAAGTACCTTGTCCCCATGTTGATGAGGACAAGGGCAACTTCCCCACAAGCCTCAGTCAGTGGTTGTGAGGGTCTGTTTGAGGGGGAGCTATTAAAATCTGGAAGCCTCCTTTAAAATAAGGGACCCCCCAATATACTGCCCCCCCCATGTCATTTCCATTTGCAAAAGTAAATAAATACACCTTTTACAAAGGCTTTTATTAAAAAACAAAAAAAACTGGAAAAATGTCCCACAGTGTAAATCCATCGTCAATACTGCCATCCGGTGAAGTAGATCCTTCTCAATCACAATTAATGACAACTGTCCATGATATCAGGGTAAAATGGACAGCACTACTTTTATATATTTTATCTGGAAGACTGGGTAGATAATAAAGTATAACAATTTACTATTGTTTCTTCTATTTTTGATGTTATCTTTGAATGTTCTGCATGTTCAATTTCTAAATCCTTCAGCAGAAGTGAACTGTCGGGTTTCCTATGGGCTACAAATCTTTGTTTAGATCAGTTTTTTTTACATCTTTTAGATGAAAATCAACTTTTTTCATCTTTATTTAACACTTTATTTTTATCTTTAATACTGTACAATAGAGAACTGTGGGAGCTACATATATAGAGCACCTTGCTTTAAACTGTACTATCTTTACAGTTATAAACAAATAATACAGTTGGAAAATAATAGAGACTGCGTGAAATTGTATATCTTGTGCGCCCAGAGACTTATTCAAGCAGATCTAAACTCTAAAAACCCATTTTTTACTTTTTGCATCTTAGTGCTGCTGATCTCTCCCATTTTTTCTGTCTCCCTGCGGGACATGTGCAGAACGAAAAAATGTGTTTTGTGTTGTTTCGTTATTTAAATAATTTTTGTTTAGTTAAATGTGTTTAATTTATTTTCAGAATTCATCTAGTTTTGCGTCATTTATTTGTTTTCTAATTCAAATTCAGTTCGACTGAGTTGAAAAGTATTGAATCGGCATTGAAATTCAAATTTATTCTATTTGAAATTCGAATTTCAGTAAATGGTTATATTTAGAGATGAGCGAAGTATTCAAAAATTCGATTCGACTGATTCGGCGAATTCGTAGAAAAATTTCGATTCGAGTCGAATATATTCGCTGTGAATTTAACTTAAAAAAGGGTGTTTCTAGGCTTCAGAGAGACTTAATATTAGTGCTGAACACTGTACCTTTAATTTAAATGCCCTTGGAGTCTGCTGGGGAAGAGAAATAATACTGTCAGGCAGTATGACATGCAGATGAGTGCCGTCGATCTTAGAATCACCGCACACTTCACTCATTTGGCCAGTCACGGGGCCAAAACCAGAGTGTGGAGCCACAGTGTGGCGGTGGAGGCAGCAGCAATGGGAGGCCATACAGCACCCTATGACAAAAATGGAAACCACCAGCAGTGTGAGGAGACCTGAAAGTGGCACATGGCAGAGTGTGGCGATAGAGACAGCAGCAATGGGAGGCCGTACAGGGACCCATGACACACTCTGGACCTGGCAGCAGCATGAGGAGGCGGTACAGGGGCCCATGGCAGATTACGGGCCTGGCAGCAGCATGAGGAGTCGGTACGGGGGCCCATGGCAGATTACAGGCCTGGCAGCAGCAATGGGAGGCCGTACAGGGACCCATGACACAATCTGGACGTGGCAGCAGCATGGGGAGGCGGTACAGGGGCCCATGACAGATTACGGGCCTGGCAGCAGCATTTGGAGTCGGTACGGGGGCCCATGACACACTCTGGACCTGGCAGCAGCATGAGGAGGCGGTACAGGGGCGCATGACAGATTACGAGCCTGGCAGCAGCAACTTGGACAGGAGGACGTTCAGTTTCTGCACCGTCTGGTGCGTGCTCGCAAACTGTTGTCTCTTGGAAACGGATTCCAAGAAAGACTGCTGACGGAATCCGTGAAGAGGAGTAGCAGGAGAAGGAGCATCTGAACGAGCGGAATATGCCAACAAGCGACAACAGGGGCCCATGGCAGATTAGGGGCCTGGCAGCAGCTATGGGAGGCCCGTAATCTGCCAGCACCCTATGACAAAAAATGGAACCCACCAGCAGTGTGAGGAGACCTGAAAGTGGCACATGGCAGAGTGTGGCGATGGAGACAGCAGCAATGGGAGGCCGTACAGGGACCCATGACAGACTCTGGACCTGGCAGCAGCATGAGGAGGCGGTATATAGGGGCCTATGGCAGATTAGGGGCCTGGCAGCAGCTATGGGAGGCCCGTAATCTGCCAGCACCCTATGTCAAAAAATTCTACACACCAGCAGTGTGTGAGACCTGAAAGTGGCACATGGCAGAGTGTGGCGATGGAGACAGCAGCAATGGGAGGCCGTACAGGGACCCATGAGAGACTCTGGACTTGGCAGCAGCATGAGGAGGCGGTATAGGGGCCCATGGCAGATTAGGGGCCTGGCAGCAGCTATGGGAGGCCCGTAATCTGCCAGCACCCTATGACAAAAAATGGAACACACCAGCAGTGTGAGGAGACCTGAAAGTGGCACATGTTTGGGGCATGATTCATGGCGGATTTAGTCAGTTGTGTCAGGAACTGGTGGTTTGAAATCCAGACTAATCCACGCCTGATTCATTTTCACAAACGTCAGTCTCTCCACACTTTGGGTGGACAGTCGTGTCCTCCGCGGAGTTGCAATACCTCCTGCCGCACTAAACACGCGCTCCGATGCCACGCTACTGGCCGGGCATGACAGCCTTTCAAGGGCAAATTCAGCTAGTTGGGGCCAAAGGTCAAGTTTCGTTGCCCAGTAGTCAAGGGGATTGTCTACCTCGGTTGGCAGGGTGCTGTCCAAGTAGGCCTAAGCCTGTTGTTTGAGGTCCTGCTCCAGGTCCACCTGATGCTGCTGCTGCTGCTGCTGCTGCGGCTGGTTAGTAGTTTCCTCACTGCGCTGGTGAAGAAAGCTACTCATCATCGACTGCAGACTGAGGCAGCCGCTGCTGGTGGAGCTGCCACTGCTCCTACCACCCCACCCCTCCCCTGCTGCCATGGCAGCGGAACGCGAGCGCACAGGGCCCATAGTGTCTGAGGATGGACGTTGGCGCAGACAGGCAGAGACCAGCTGACTACATAGGTGGTTTTTATAGTACGTTATTTTGGCCTCCCTCTCAGCAGGTGTGAAAAAGGCCACCATTTTTGAACGGTAGCGAGGGTCCAACAAGGTGGACAGCCAAAAGTCATCCCTCTGTCTGATGGTTATTATTCGGCTGTCGCTACGCAAGCAAGCGAGCATGCTATGGGCCATTTGTGCCAAGGAATGCGAGGGACTCCCTGCCTCCATCTCCACAGCATACTGCCACGGTGCGTCTGGGTCCTCTGTCTCCTCCTCCTCTACCAGATGCTCCTGCTCCTCCACTCCTGTCCGCTGAGTGGAAAAACCACCCATTTCACTCAATAATTCCTGAGCACCAATGTCCTCCTCTACCTCCTCCTCTTCTTCCTGTCCTGCCCCCACAGGGGTCATGTGGCGTTGAGATCTGTGCGCCACGTCTACCGCACCCTGACCAGCCATTGTTAACAGCATTTGTTCCAGGACGTGCAACAGAGGAATGACGTCGTTCATCCCATAGTCCTGCCGACTCACGAATAGCGTGGCCTCCTCAAAGGGCCTGAGCAAGCGCAGGTGTCACGCATGAGCTGCCAATGGCTGACATCTAAGTTACACAGGGAGTACCTTTATCCGCTTTTAACATCAGGAAATCGGTGATGGCCTTTCGCTGTTCGTAAAGGCGGTCTAACATATGTAGGGTTGAATTCCACCTTGTTGCAACGTCACAGCATGAGGAGTCGGTACGGGGGCCCATGGCAGATTACGTGCCTGGCAGCAGCAATGGGAGGCCCGTAATCTGCCAGCACCCTATGTCAAAAAATTCAACACACCAGCAGTGTGAGGAGACCTGAAAGTGGCACATGGCATGAGACACTGTGGACCTGGCAGCAGCATGAGGAGGCGGTATATAGGGGCCCATGGCAGATTAGGGGCCTGGCAGCAGCTATGGGAGGCCCATAATCTGCCAGCACCCTATGTCAAAAAATTCTACACACCAGCAGTGTGTGAGGAGACCTGAAAGTGGCACATGGCAGAGTGTGGCGATGGAGACAGCAGCAATGGGAGGCCGTACAGGGACCCATGACAGACTCTGGACCTGGCAGCAGCATGAGGAAGCGGTATATAGGGGCCTATGGCAGATTAGGGGCCTGGCAGCAGCTATGGGAGGCCCATAATCTGCCAGCACCCTATGTCAAAAAATTCTACACACCAGCAGTGTGTGAGGAGACCTGAAAGTGGCACATGGCAGAATGTGGCGATGGAGACAGCAGCAATGGGAGGCCGTACAGGGACCCATGACAGACTCTGGACCTGGCAGCAGCATGAGGAAGCGGTATATAGGGGCCTATGGCAGATTAGGGGCCTGGCAGCAGCTATAGGAGGCCCATAATCTGCCAGCACCCTATGTCAAAAAATTCAACACACCAGCAGTGTGAGGAGACCTGAAAGTGGCACATGGCATGAGAGACTCTGGACCTGGCAGCAGCATGAGGAAGCGGTATATAGGGGCCTATGGCAGATTAGGGGCCTGGCAGCAGCTATGGGAGGCCCATAATCTGCCAGCACCCTATGTCAAAAAATTCAACACACCAGCAGTGTGTGAGGAGACCTGAAAGTGGCACATGGCAGAGTGTGGCGATGGAGACAGCAGCAATGGGAGGCCGTACAGGGACCCATGACAGACTCTGGACCTGGCAGCAGCATGAGGAGGCGGTATATAGGGGCCTATGGCAGATTAGGGGCCTGGCAGCAGCTATGGGAGGCCCGTAATCTGCCAGCACCCTATGTCAAAAAATTCTACACACCAGCAGTGTGTGAGGAGACCTGAAAGTGGCACATGGCAGAGTGTGGCGATGGAGACAGCAGCAATGGGAGGCCGTACAGGGACCCATGACAGACTCTGGACCTGGCAGCAGCATGAGGAAGCGGTATATAGGGGCCTATGGCAGATTAGGGGCCTGGCAGCAGCTATGGGAGGCCCGTAATCTGCCAGCACCCTATGTCAAAATATTCTACACACCAGCAGTGTGTGAGGAGACCTGAAAGTGGCACATGGCAGAGTGTGGCGATGGAGACAGCAGCAATGGGAGGCCGTACAGGGACCCATGAGAGACTCTGGACCTGGCAGCAGCATGAGGAAGCGGTATATAGGGGCCTATGGCAGATTAGGGGCCTGGCAGCAGCTATGGGAGGCCCGTAATCTGCCAGCACCCTATGTCAAAAAATTCTACACACCAGCAGTGTGTGAGGAGACCTGAAAGTGGCACATGGCAGAGTGTGGCGATGGAGACAGCAGCAATGGGAGGCCGTACAGGGACCCATGACAGACTCTGGACCTGGCAGCAGCATGAGGAAGCGGTATATAGGGGCCTATGGCAGATTAGGGGCCTGGCAGCAGCTATAGGAGGCCCATAATCTGCCTGCACCCTATGTCAAAAAATTCAACACACCAGCAGTGTGAGGAGACCTGAAAGTGGCACATGGCATGAGAGACTCTGGACCTGGCAGCAGCATGAGGAAGCGGTATATAGGGGCCTATGGCAGATTAGGGGCCTGGCAGCAGCTATGGGAGGCCCGTAATCTGCCAGCACCCTATGTCAAAAAATTCTACACACCAGCAGTGTGTGAGGAGACCTGAAAGTGGCACATGGCAGAGTGTGGCGATGGAGACAGCAGCAATGGGAGGCCGTACAGGGACCCATGAGAGACTCTGGACCTGGCAGCAGCATGAGGAAGCGGTATATAGGGGCCTATGGCAGATTAGGGGCCTGGCAGCAGCTATGGGAGGCCCGTAATCTGCCAGCACCCTATGTCAAAAAATTCTACACACCAGCAGTGTGTGAGGAGACCTGAAAGTGGCACATGGCAGAGTGTGGCGATGGAGACAGCAGCAATGGGAGGCCGTACAGGGACCCATGAGAGACTCTGGACCTGGCAGCAGCATGAGGAAGCGGTATATAGGGGCCTATGGCAGATTAGGGGCCTGGCAGCAGCTATGGGAGGCCCGTAATCTGCCAGCACCCTATGTCAAAAAATTCTACACACCAGCAGTGTGTGAGGAGACCTGAAAGTGGCACATGGCAGAGTGTGGCGATGGAGACAGCAGCAATGGGAGGCCGTACAGGGACCCATGACAGACTCTGGACCTGGCAGCAGCATGAGGAAGCGGTATATAGGGGCCTATGGCAGATTAGGGGCCTGGCAGCAGCTATAGGAGGCCCATAATCTGCCAGCACCCTATGTCAAAAAATTCTACACACCAGCAGTGTGAGGAGACCTGAAAGTGGCACATGGCATGAGACACTGTGGACCTGGCAGCAGCATGAGGAGGCGGTATATAGGGGCCCATGGCAGATTAGGGGCCTGGCAGCAGCTATGGGAGGCCCATAATCTGCCAGCACCCTATGTCAAAAAATTCTACACACCAGCAGTGTGTGAGGAGACCTGAAAGTGGCACATGGCAGAGTGTGGCGATGGAGACAGCAGCAATGGGAGGCCGTACAGGGACCCATGACAGACTCTGGACCTGGCAGCAGCATGAGGAAGCGGTATATAGGGGCCTATGGCAGATTAGGGGCCTGGCAGCAGCTATAGGAGGCCCATAATCTGCCAGCACCCTATGTCAAAAAATTCAACACACCAGCAGTGTGAGGAGACCTGAAAGTGGCACATGGCAGAGTGTGGCGATGGAGACAGCAGCAATGGGAGGCCGTACAGGGACCCATGACAGACTCTGGACCTGGCAGCAGCATGAGGAGGCGGTATATAGGGGCCTATGGCAGATTAGGGGCCTGGCAGCAGCTATGGGAGGCCCGTAATCTGCCAGCACCCTATGTCAAAAAACTGAACACACCAGCAGTGTGTGAGGAGACCTGAAAGTGGCACATGGCAGAGTGTGGCGATGGAGACAGCAGCAATGGGAGGCCGTACAGGGACCCATGACAGACTCTGGACCTGGCAGCTGCATGAGGAGGCGGTATATAGGGGCCTATGGCAGATTAGGGGCCTGGCAGCAGCTATGGGAGGCCCGTAATCTGCCAGCACCCTATGTCAAAAAATTCTACACACCAGCAGTGTGTGAGGAGACCTGAAAGTGGCACATGGCAGAGTGTGGCGATGGAGACAGCAGCAATGGGAGGCCGTACAGGGACCCATGACAGACTCTGGACCTGGCAGCAGCATGAGGAAGCGGTATATAGGGGCCCATGGCAGATTAGGGGCCTGGCAGCAGCAATGGGAGGCCCGTAAGCTGCCAGCACCCTATGTCAAAAAATTCAACACACCAGCAGTGTGAGGAGACCTGAAAGTGGCACATGGCAGAGTGTGGCTATGGAGACAGCAGCAATGGGAGGCCGTACAGGGACCCATGACACACTCTGGACTTGGCAGCAGCATGAGGAGGCGGTATAGGGGCCCATGGCAGATTAGGGGCCTGGCAGCAGCAATGGGAGGCCCGTAATCTGCCAGCACCCTATGTCAAAAAATTCTACACACCAGCAGTGTGAGGAGACCTGAAAGTGGCACATGGCAGAGTGTGGCGATGGAGACAGCAGCAATGGGAGGCCGTACAGGGACCCATGACAGACTCTGGACCTGGCAGCAGCATGAGGAGGCGGTATATAGGGGCCTATGGCAGATTAGGGGCCTGGCAGCAGCTATGGGAGGCCCGTAATCTGCCAGCACCCTATGTCAAAAAACTGAACACACCAGCAGTGTGTGAGGAGACCTGAAAGTGGCACATGGCAGAGTGTGGCGATGGAGACAGCAGCAATGGGAGGTCTCCCATTGTCCCAACATGGCCCAAATAGTCCCAACATGGGCCCCCTGGCCACGCTTGACTTTCTGGCCACATAGTCGACATACGGCTACGTTTACTTCCTCGGGCGGCTTGACGAAAAATTGCCACACCGCCGAGTAGGAAACTTTGCCCCCGATACTCCTCACTGGCTGACTGCTGCTTCCTCCGTGCACACCGGCACCACTACTGGCCGTGGTGGTAGGCTGCAGTGGAGCTGGTGCTCTACTCCGTGGCCGTTTGGCTCCACTGACACTGCTTCCACTGACACTGCTGCGACCCTCCTGCTGTCTCCTGGGCAACCCACCGACTGTTTCGCTCACTGCCAAGCTGCCACCCTCTTCTCCTGATGATGCGGAAGAAATTGCCTGATGACGACGAGGCTGCCAAGTGCGATCAACCTCCTCATCATCAAGTAGGGTCTCCGCCTCACTACTAGCCCCCTCGGCTGCGTCTGGGTCAGGAGACAGACCTGTCTCTAGACCGGCTACCGGGCCACTCTCCTCGCCACTACTTCTTCGCCTAGCTGCTGAAAAGGCGGATGTCTCCCCCCGTTCCTGACCGCCCTCTGTTAGCTCTTCCTCACTGTACAGTGGGGCTGAGCCCACAGCATGCGATACTTCGCTTGGTGAGGGAACACCAAAGGACAGGGGCAGGTAGAGGACACGTGATTTCAGTGGGCTAGGTCCCGGGCCATGCCAACTAACGGTTGTGTCTGACGTACCCACCGACCGTTGGCTGTAGGTGTCAGAGGTGACCTGGGAAGAGGAAGACGACCGAGCCAACCAATCGACGACGGCAGGGTTGTCGGTGGAGACACGACCGCTGGATGACACCGGGAGCACTGGCCTCTGGCTGCGAATAGTGCTGCCTCGACCCCTTCCTCTGCTGCCACGTCTGCTCGCTCCTAAAACATTGCCTCCTCTGCCACTCCTCTGCATGTTGTCTGACATACTCTTTAATTAAACGATTATGTGTCCCTGAGTAACAATTCTGTGTCCCTGAGTAACAATTCTGTGTCTGTGCGAGTAACAATTCTGTGGCCCTAAGTAACAGTTCTGTGGCCCTCAGTAACAATTCTGTGTCCCTGATTAACGTTTCTGTGGCCCCAAGTAACAGTTCTGTGGCCCTCAGTAACAATTCTGTGTCTGTGCGAGTAACAATTCTGTGTCTGTGCGAGTAACAATTCTGTGGCCCTAAGTAAAGTTTCTGTGGCCCTAAGTAACAATTCTCTGGCACTCAGTAACAATTCTGTCTGTCCCTGAGTAACAATTCTCTGGCACTCAGTAACAATTCTGTCTGTCCCTGAGTAAAAATTCTGTGGCCCTAAGTAAAGTTTCTGGGGACCTGAGTAACAATTATCTGGCACTCAGTAACAATTCTGTCTGTCCCTGAGTAACAATTCTCTGGCACTCAGTAACAATTCTGTCTGTCCCTGAGTAAAAATTCTCTGGCCCTAAGTAAAGTTTCTGTGGCCCTGAGTAACAATTCTCTGGCACTCCGTAACAATTCTGTCTGTCCCTGAGTAACAATTCTCTGGCACTCAGTAACAATTCTGTCTGTCCCTGAGTAAAAATTCTGTGGCCCTAATTAAAGTTTCTGTGGCCCTAAGTAACAATTCTCTGGCACTAAGTAACAATTCTGTCTGTCCCTGAGTAACAATTCTCTGGCACTCGGTAACAATTCTGTCTGTCCCTGAGTAACAATTCTCTGGCACTCAGTAACAATTCTGTCTGTCCCTGAGTAAAAATTCTGTGGCCCTAATTAAAGTTTCTGTGGCCCTAAGTAACAATTCTCTGGCACTCAGTAACAATTCTGTCTGTCCCTGAGTAACAATTCTCTGGCACTCCGTAACAATTCTGTCTGTCCCTGAGTAACAATTCTCTGGCACTCAGTAACAATTCTGTCTGTCCCTGAGTATGAATTCCGTGGCCCTAACTAGCGTTTCTTTGTCCCTAAGTAAAGTTTCTGTGGCCCTCAGTAACAGTTCTAAGTCTGTGCGAGTAACAATTCTGTGTCTGTGCGAGTAACAATTCTGTGGCCCTAAGTAAAGTTTCTGTGGCCCTAAGTAACAATTCTCTGGCACTAAGTAACAATTCTGTCTGTCCCTGAGTAACAATTCTCTGGCACTCGGTAACAATTCTGTCTGTCCCTGAGTAACAATTCTCTGGCACTCAGTAACAATTCTGTCTGTCCCTGAGTAAAAATTCTGTGGCCCTAATTAAAGTTTCTGTGGCCCTAAGTAACAATTCTCTGGCACTCAGTAACAATTCTGTCTGTCCCTGAGTAACAATTCTCTGGCACTCCGTAACAATTCTGTCTGTCCCTGAGTAACAATTCTCTGGCACTCCGTAACAATTCTGTCTGTCCCTGAGTATGAATTCCGTGGCCCTAACTAGCGTTTCTTTGTCCCTAAGTAAAGTTTCTGTGGCCCTCAGTAACAGTTCTAAGTCTGTGCGAGTAACAATTCTGTGTCTGTGCGAGTAACAATTCTGTGGCCCTAAGTAAAGTTTCTGTGGCCCTAAGTAACAATTCTCTGGCACTCCGTAACAATTCTGTCTGTCCCTGAGTAACAATTCTCTGGCACTCAGTAACAATTCTGTCTGTCCCTGAGTAAAAATTCTGTGGCCCTAAGTAAAGTTTCTGTGGCCCTGAGTAACAATTCTCTGGCACTCCGTAACAATTCTGTCTGTCCCTGAGTAACAATTCTCTGGCACTCAGTAACAATTCTGTCTGTCCCTGAGTAAAAATTCTGTGGCCCTAAGTAAAGTTTCTGTGGCCCAGAGTAACAATTCTCTGGCACTCCGTAACAATTCTGTCTGTCCCTGAGTATGAATTCTGTGGCCCTAACTAGCGTTTCTTTGTCCCTAAGTAACAGTTCTGTGGCCCTGAGTAACAATTCTGTGTCTGTGCGAGTAACAATTCTGTGGCCCTAAGTAACAGTTCTGTGGCCCTCAGTAACAGTTCTGTGTCTGTGCGAGTAACAATTCTGTGTCTGTGCGAGTAACAATTCTGTGGCCCTAAGTAACAGTTCTGTGGCCTTCAGTAACAATTCTGTGTCTGTGCGAGTAACAATTCTGTGTCTGTGCGAGTAACAATTCTGTGGCCCTAAGTAAAGTTTCTGTGGCCCTAAGTAACAATTCTCTGGCACTCAGTAACAATTCTGTCTGTCCCTGAGTAACAATTCTGTGGCCCTAAGTAAAGTTTCTGTGGCCCTAAGTAACAATTCTCTGGCACTCAGTAACAATTCTGTCTGTCCCTGAGTAACAATTCTCTGGCACTGAGTAACAATTCTGTCTGTCCCTGAGTAAAAATTCTGTGGCCCTAATTAAAGTTTCTGTGGCCCTAAGTAACAATTCTCTGGCACTCAGTAACAATTCTGTCTGTCCCTGAGTAACAATTCTCTGGCACTCAGTAACAATTCTGTCTGTCCCTGAGTAACAATTCTGTGGCCCTAATAACGTTTCTGTGGCCCTAAGTAACAATTCTCTGGCACTGAGTAACAATTCTGTCTGTCCCTGATTATGAATTCTGTGGCCCTAACTAGCGTTTCTTTGTCCCTAAATAACGATTCTGTGGCCCTCATTAACAAGTCTGTGTCCCTGAGTAATGGTTCTCTGTCCCTAAGTAACTTTTCTCTGTCCCCAATTATCGTTTCTGTGGCCCTAACTCTGTCCCTGTCCCTAGTACAGAGCGGTCTGCCTCTGTTCAATAACTGCAGGCAAATGAAGAATTCCAAAATGGCCGCTATTTATAGCTCGACCATTACACAGTGCTGGCTGGCTGGCTGCTGATAGGCTGATGCGATCACATGTAGTTGAGGAATGCATTATGGGTCAGCGCGCCTTGTCTGCGCGCCTTCCCAGACATCCCCGCTCCGTCGCCGCACATGTCAGCCGCCATTTTCTGAAAAATTTCGATTCGCGCGTCCGAATTAGGCTATTTTTCGGATTCGGCACGAATTGAAATTTTTCCGATATTCGACTCGAATTCCACTTCGGATACTTCGATTCGCTCATCTCTAGTTATATTCTTTCTATTTTATTCTTTTCTATTGTTTTTTTCTATACTGTTCTATTTGATACTTTTTTTTTCTATTCTATTCTATTCTTTTATTTTCTATTCTATGCTATTCTTTTAAACTTTACTGTCCTTTTTTATTCTATTCTGTTTTCTATTCTATTTTCAAAATCCAAATTTCCGAAGACGTATATATTCATTCTCTTCTATTTTAATCTTTTTTTTCTATTTATTTATTTTATATTCTATTCCTTTATTTTATATTCAATTCTTTTGTATTCTGTTTTATTCTGTTTTATTGTATTCTTTTCAATATTCGAATTTCGGAAGACGGCTATATTTTAACACTAATACTCAGCCTTTGAAGGAAATCAGCAATATATTTATAATTCAAATTTGTTTTCGAATTCAATTTAGTTTTCAAATTCAAATATGTTTTTAAATTCAAATTTGTTTTCGAATTTGATACAAATTTCGGACAAAATGTTATGTCTTTATTTCGGATTCATTTATATTTAATGAAGTTAATAAAGGGGGGTGGACTCATGCGCTGCCAAAGATATAAATACAAAGAAGCTGCTGACACCTAACTAGACTAGAATAGATGAAACATAAGTAGATATGGTGGTGTAGCGCTAATAACATGATAATTGACATAAAGAATTAAATAGAGAACTCGATATTAAATAGGTGAATACACAAATATTAGACTATTTATACACTGACATTAATTGCAATTTAAAAAGCCACAGATGTGGGACATTAACCTTTAATTGGCATTTTAACCCGTGTGTGTCACCTTGTGTGTCTGTACCAAGGCCAAACATTCCAGGGTATGTAAACTTTTGATCATGGCCATTTGGGTGATTTCTGTTATCATTATGATTTCAAAAGGAGCCAAACAACTATTTGATAATAAATGGCTTCATATGATCATCATCCTGCAATAAAAGAGCATTTTTTGGCATGATCAGTCATATTTTCAATATCAATGCCAAATTTTCACAATTTCTGCCAGGGTATGCAAACTTTTGAGCACAACTGTGTGTATATGTATGTATGTATGTACCGTGCATGTATGTATATGTGTATATATATATATATGTATGTATATATATATATATATATATATATATATATACACACACACACACATGAAATGCAACACCTAGGCAAATTTCATTTTTGACTCCATTGTAGTTGGTGAAGTGGTTGTTTTTGTCTGATCAGGATTTCTATGCTAAGAGTTTGACTGCTTCCCCCTGCTTCTGGAAGAAGCTGCCAGAGCACATAGAGGGAGCTTCAAATGATTAGCTGAATATATTGATTCAATATCAATATATTGATTATTCCATTGAAAATCCCTGGAAGGAGGCATCCAGAAGGTGGTTGGGGAGATGATAAATGTGCAGGAGTCCTGAGCAAACTGTTCTTTCATCAGGGAGAGTTATGGGACTCTTGAGGATGCTGCCCTTAGGAGAGGGATCACTAAGACAAGAAACCACCGTTTGGGCCTTAGAATTTGCTACACTAAGGGCCTAAGGCGGACAGCTAAGAAGGGGATACCTGCCGAAGGACACTGTTTCAGAGTCCAGCAAGTGGCTTGCTATTGGGGGCACTGGTCAAGAGGGAGGATCCAGAAGAGCCAGTACAGAACCCGAGAAGAGGAGGATTGGAGCTGCTCTGTGCAAAACCACTGCACAGAGTAGGTACGTTTACCATGTTTATCATTTAAAATAATAAAAACAAGAACCTTTAGTATCACTTTCAGGATCTACCTATGGAGACTTGGTGGTAGACAGCTCCAGGGAAACTGTGAGTAAAGATCTTACTGGGACTAATGCACAGAAGTGTAAAGAGGACCAGTTGCTAAGGACTGTTCTGTGGTTTACAGTTGTGCCTTAGATTTTCTGACATCCCTAGCTACCTCTGAAGAAGCTGCTATTGAGAGATTAGAAGCTTGTTCTTGTGCTACTGTTGCTGATTATTTTGGAAGTAGTGTTGGCTAGATATATGAGTCGAACATAAGTTCGACTTGAACACCGGCCACTTGTGTGTTTGGCGAACACACAAAAGGTAAGGGCACCCCACAATGCACTGCACCCTGACAGTGCATTGTCATTGTGATTGGCTAGCACAGGTCAGGTGCAATGCTTTGTCCAATCACAGCGCATGATGATGTCACAAGGGGGTGGGAGTGATCCTACTCCCTTGTGACATCATCGCAGTATTAAAGAACTGTATCAGTAGCTGTCAGACGGGGGGAGCCAGTGTCGAGAGCGGAGTGTTTTTTTCTTTCTTTTTTTGGGTCGCTGGTGGTGGCGGGCATCATGATTGACGTTGGATTTACTTCGGGTACATTTAATTTTTGTTTTTAATAAAGGACTTGTCAAAGACTGTCGACTGTAATTTTTTACATTACACTTTTTTTTGTGAATGAGTACCCCTTGAATGAGAATGAGTAATGGGGGCCCCATTGTTAAAGGGGGCTTTCAGATTCTGATAATCCCCCTGCCCACAGAACCCCATAACCACCGTCTATGGTTATAGGGAAGAGGCCCTTGTCCTCATCAACATGGGGACAAGGTGCTTTGGGGGGGAGCCCCCCCTACCCCAAAGCACCCCCCCAGTTGAAGGCATGTGGCTTAGTATAGTTCAGGAGGGGGGGCGCTCGCTCATCTCCCCATTTCCTGACCTGCCAGGCTGCAGGTGCGGATAAGGGTCTGTTATGGATTTTGAGGGGGACCCCACTCCATTTTGTTAAAATTCTGGCATGGAGGTTTCCCTCAAAATCCATACCAGACCTGAAGGGCTTGGTATGGATGGGGGAGCCCTATGTGTTTAAAAAAAAAAAAGTTAATTGCCGGGCAATACCAGTAAATCTTGTTACATTCAGCTGTCAGCGAGAAACCCCGCTGACAGCTGAAGCATTAAATAATGTTTTTAGTAGCTGTGCGGTATCTTACCACATACTCAGATGTGGTCAGATACCTCTTAGTGAATTGTCCCCTCTGTTTGAAGTTTGCGGTCCAACTTTTGTTAGGTTCGAATGTTCAACCACGAACCAAACAGCGAGCTTTGGCTCATTACTATTGGAAAATCCTGTGACTCAAAACCCTAACCTCTTGCTAAAATCCTTAGTTGACGGTGTGCTGGTGTGGTTGGTGGTCTCTGTACTAAATGTTTTCAGTTGCCTCTTTGGGTGTCAGCGCTACAATTTCGAATTAACATTTTAAATCCTATATTAGATGTATTAATGGGTTTTAGATCCACATTAGATATGGCTCTAAATTTCAAATGTTTTTTTTCTAGCCGTGAAATGCTTCTGTAAGTTTTCTTGACATGAACTGCTCCAAGTGTTACCTGTAGATTCAGCAATTCAGTTTTGGGGTTTTCAGAGACTTTGTTTTAGCATCAGATGGTCAGCTCTTGGGCTGAATATGATGGGCTTGCCAGGCCTGTACAAATTACAGTCATTTAAAATTGATACCATTTGTAGATTGTTTTTCTTACAGTGGAAAGATTGTTTAAATTAATTTCTTGTTTTTAGTCCTTGTCAGACTCCGAGAAATCCATTACTTTCTTTCTAAGAAGAGCTTTGGAAAGCTCATTTGATCTTAATATGATGACACCACATATATCAATATGAAAGAGAACATCAGACCCTATATATCTAAAGTGTAAATAAGACAGGTTTCACCTGTATACTCCCTAAAGAGGTTCTAATCATTAGAATTTTAATATGAAACATATTTCTATATTGAAAAACAATTCCCATGGCATGTAATTACTGTTTCTTAGAAGTGTACGGATTGCACCTGCGCTGAAGCACACCAATGTGGGTTATGGTGCACTGCATTTATAAAAGAAGTGATTTTTTTCTCTGCATTTGGACCCATTCTGATTACATCAACATGCCTGAATGTACTACAAAAGTAACAATGGCAGCAACACTGATAAGAACACATTTGCACCCCAAACAGTTTTGTTTTGTTTTGGATGCAATTCATTGATAATTTTGCTTCTTTGTTTTCATTTTGTCAGTCTGGTTCATTTTTGAGATTTGTTTTGACTCTCTAGGATTCATATCATGCATTCATTGTACTCTGTGGATTAGAAAGGTTTTCTAATTCACCTGGTATAACTTCGGATGGATCCAAATTGGTTGTGAATAGCTGTGGTTGTTAAGGAGTGAGTGGCTGCTGTGTCCTTAACAATCATGGCTCATCTGTTGTAATTTTAAAAAAAAAAGAAAAACAAAAACAGTGTGGGGGGTCCCCCCAAACCATACCAGGCCTTCCCCCCCCCTCAAAATCTGCTTTTAAGGGGAACCCCCCAATTTAAAAAAAAAATGACGTAGGGTCCCCCCCAAACCCATACCAGACCCTTATATGAGCAAGCAGGCCAGGAAAGGGGGGGTGAGCGAGCACCCCCTCCCTCCTGAAACAATCACCGCCCAAGGTTGTGGGGAAGAGGCCTTTGTCCCCATCAACATAGGGACAAAATGTTTTGAGGAAAAGCCCCCTTCTCCAAAGCACCCCCCATGTTGAAGGCATGTGGTCTGGTATGGCTCAGGAGGAGGGGTGCTCGTTTGCCCCCCCCTTTCCTGGCATGCTGGGCTACTTGCTTGGATAATGGTCTTGTATGGATTTTGGGGGGACTCCACAACATTTTTTTTAGCGTGGGGTTCCACTCAAAATCTATACCAGACTTGAATTACTTTTTTTTTTAAAAAATTGTAACTGGCACTTGTTTTGTTTACATTCTGCTGTTAGTGGGATTCCCTGCTGTCAGCAGAATGTAAACAAAAGTGCCAGTTAATAAGTCATAGTTGTTAAGGACGCAGTGGCCACTCACTCCTTAACCTCCCTGGTGGTATGATTATTTCAGATTTTTGGTGCTAAAAGCGGTACCATTATTTTGCATGGAAATATGTATTTTTTTTTATTGTAGGATGTAATATTTAGGAATAACTCACTTAAATCTGTCCGGACAAGAGTCTATTAAACATCCCGAGTATGATAAAATTTGAAACACGAAATCATAAATTATAATTTAATAAATAATCATAAAAAATAATATAATAATAATAAATTTAATTCAATAATATAATCAAACCAAAAACACTGAAATTTGAAATAGAGTGCCAAGTTCGCACATCACTGAGCAAAGTCGCAAAATTGTTTTCAGTGTCTGATGACGAATATCGCTGTTCTCTAGCTGATCTAAAACCGCTTTTGACCTAAAGGGACCCTTTTTGGACGCCATGGACTTGTCTAAGTTTCCAGGCAGAAAGAACAGTAAAAATGTAGGCAGGGCACAGGACAAAGCAGTAGGGACAAAATGTATGTGAAATGGGTTGAAACAGCAATGTTTTACTATGTAAAATCGTTTTGAAAAAAATGACTTTTTTTAAATTTTCAAATTTCCCGCCGCCGCCGGCACCCGCACGTCCCAACGTCACAGGGACCGGAACACAGGAGCCGGATGCCGGCATCAGCCAGAGGAGATGGCCGGAGACGCTGCAGGGGACACATCGCGGGAGCAAAGAACAAGGTAAGTGCTGCAGGGACTCCCTGAGCAACGCCGCATGGTAAGCCCGAGTTTAGCTCGGGGTTACCGCTTTTGGTACAGACATTTTACCCCGAGCTACACTCGGAAATACCGCTAGGGAGGTTAACAACCACAGCTATTCACAATGAATTTGGATCATTGTTGACCAAATTAGAAAATGACGATATCCGAATGAAACAAATTAACTAATACATTCCTTGTTTTTTCATTATAATTTTTTTCATTTCTATGTCCATTTGGAAAATGCATCCAAATCTCCAAAAATGACATGTTCATCCAAAAAGCAAATCTAAACAAACTGAAACTCACATGTCTACTGATGAAAACTGATGAAACTAGCAAAAATGAGGAATAAACAAAACAATACAAAGATTTCAAAGCACTTTTAAGCAAGCCATAACCCCCCCCCCCCCCCCCCAAAAAAAGTTAAAATGTTAAACCTACTGTTTAATTGAGGTTGTTATTATATGGTAGGATATGGGTATCAAAGGTTGTCCACATAAAACATACAATGCAGAGGCGTTCCTAGGGTTGGTGTCACCTGGTGCGGTAACACTTGGTGAAACCCCCTCCGACGATCCCCGCGGAATGGATCAGATCTGCGGATTGAGCATAATGGATCGGACTCTGATCCATTATGCTTAATCTGCAGATCCGATCCATCCTGCGGGGATCGGCGGCTTTCTTTACTACTTACCTTTTCTTGGAGCGGGTCCGGGACAACTGCGCATGTCCTGGGACAACTGCGCATGTCCCGGTTTCAGGCACGATTAATCAATGATAGCAGTAGTTCTATCATCAATTGATCGTGGCTGAAACCGGGACATGCGCAGTTGCTTCATGGGGACATATCTACATGGCAGACACATCTTGCCAATACACCGTCGTCCGCATGCAACATATACGGGGTGACACCGGACCCCCTCCAAGAAAAGGTACGTTGTAAACAGGGGCGGACTGACAACTCATGGGGCCCCCGGGCAATAGGGGATCATGGGGCCCCTGTGTCCTTGCCCAACCTCAAAAAAGCCTATGAAAAAGGTACCAGGGGCAGCTCATGGGGCCCCCTACTGACCCCGGGCCCTCGGGCAGTGCCTGAGTTTCCAAATGGTCAGTCTGCCCCTGGTTGTAAAGAAAGCCGACGATCCCCGCAGGGTGGATCGGATCCATCCTGCGGGGATCGTCGGCTTGCTTTACAACTTACTTTTTTGTGGAGCAAGTCCGGTGTTACCCCATGCGATCGGTGTCACCCGGTGCGGACCGCACCCCCCGCACCTGCCTCGGGACGCCACTGATACAATGCATACAAACATTTTCAGGATGTACTGTACATACATTTAAAAAATAAGGCAAAAGTGGAGTTTGAAAGAACCAGGGCAATCTTAATAGCATCATGGGCCCCTGGACAAAGTAATGCACTGGGGCCCCTAGGAGCCTGCCCAAATTTACGTACCTACTCTCAAGAATTAAAATATAAATAGTTGATAGATTTGAACTTATATTTCTTAGTACTTTCAAAAGAAAACATGTCATAAATCAAAAACTAATTAACACAAATATCCAAACAATATAAAAAGTTTTGAAGAACAAAAACAACAAAAAAAAAACATGAAACATGTCATCACTTTCACACCTGCAAATTATGTAGTGTTTCTATTTTTCTGTCCAACCCCTGTATCTCCAGTTCACACCACTGCATTCACAGCATTGTGACCAATTGAACTTTCTGAGATGTCATTGTGACATTTCAGTAAAGATTGTTTAAAAAGAAAACACAACATGTTGCAAGGCAGCTGCTGGGGTAAATAAACACTTAGCTGACAAGGCAGCAGCTGGGGGTGTACACATGCTGCAGTCACGTAGCTGTGCGTTGTGACTGCAGCAAGAATTTGATTCCCAGTTGCATTTGGCAGGCACTACCGCTCATCAAATGCAATCCAATCAAATAAAAGGGTCCGTGCTGCAATTTCCCAACAACCGTGTGCAATGCACATGATTGTGGTGGGGATGATGCAACATTTAGGGGGTTAAAACAGATGGTGAGGAGGCAACATATCACCTCCTCCCCACATGTAAAATACCTCTGAACAGCAATCTATGTGTGGATTGCTTTTCAGAGGAGTGGCATTCTTTTGCAGCTAGAGACGCAAGAGTAGCAGACGTGAGGGACATACATATGCATTTGTCTTTGTCAAGTGGAGGGGGATGTTTCAAACAATTAAATACTAATAGCTCATAGTGCTTTTGTTTGGGAGGCGTAACAGAAGATCCCGCTGGACTGCTGGTACGGTTCCCCGCTCAGCCCGACTCCTGAGTCCGGTCCTGATGGGGCCCAGGGGTGCCTGCTCAGTAGGACAGCCCTGAAAAGAACTGAGTAAGTTTTCTGATTTACAGTGTATATGACTGTAAAGTCATCCTGAGTCCTCTATGTGTAGATAGGGTATATGATTGGGGAGGAGGATAGAAAAACAGATGTTTTTGTTCCATATGTAGCACTCTCCTAGATAGGTGCTGGGATAAGGAGATTATAGTTGATTCTTCTGCTTAACCAATTCAATACCAGGTAATTTTACACCTTCCTGCCCAGGCCAGTTTTCAGGTTTCAGCGCTCTCACACTTTGAATGACAATTGCGCGGTCATACAACATTGTACCTAAACTAAAATTTTATGATTTTCTTCACACAACTAGAGCTTTCTTTTGGTGGTAGTTAATCACCGCCGGGGTTTTTTATTTTTTGCTAAATTAACAAAAAAATACCAAAAATTTTGAAAAAAAAAAAGTTTTTCTTTGTTTCTGTTATAAAAGTTTGCAAATAAATAATTGTTCTTCATAAATTTAGGCCGAGATGTATTCTACTACATGTCTTTGGTGAAAATAACCCAAATTAGGATGTATTTTTTACTCTGTAGGAAAGTTATAGAGTTCACAAACTATGGTATAGATCTGAATATTGATCAATCCTGAAGTACTGACAGCCAATCTAATTTCTTGAGGTCCAAGAATGTCAGAATAGTACAGATATCCCCAAATGACGCCTTTTTGCAAAGTAGACAGTCCAACGTACTTCATAAGATGCATGGCGTTTTTTAGTTGTATTTTTTTTGTCATAATTTTTCGGAAAATGAAAAAATTAGTTTCACCATTTTTTTTTATACATATTGTCACCAGTGCAGCACAGCGTCATCATATAACTGGCATGGCGGTGATCAGGGACACTGACTGGTGACAGTATGAAAAAAAAATATATATATATTTTTTATTACATTTTTTTTCTTTTTTTTAAGATTTTTTTTTTCATAGTAACATTGGGGAAGTGATCAGTTTTTTTTTTTTGTTTTTTTTTTACACAATTTGCTTATAGCAAAGAATTACTTTGCTATAAGCAAGCATTTACCTGAATGACCGATTCATTCTGGGTTTTTTTGTTTTTTTTTTGTGCTTAGCTGTGATTTGGCCACAGCTAATCACATGACATGTGCATGTGATTAGCTGTGACCATTCACAGCTAGACACTAGTATACAATGGATGCAATGAATGAAGCCATCCATTGTATACAACTGTCATGTGTCCTGCTGAGATTGGTCACAGCAGGTCACATGGTACCGGCAACAGGGCCGATACTCAGATCTGTCATCGGCCGTGTCCGAGGTACACGGCCGGTGACAGATCGCGCCGCTCTGCGGGAGCGCAATCTGCGCATGTGTGGGAGGACGCCATATGGCGTCCACCCTGAATGCTGATGACATTTGCCACCCGCCATTCGGCCATAGGGCGGGCGGCAAATGGTTAACAGGGGAACTGTTAGGAAAATCTAATAAGGCTTTCTGCTTAGCAGAGAGCTGCAATTGTTAGTAGTGCTTGCTCTGTGTTTTGAACTTCAAGTGCTGCTAGTTCTGCCCCTGATTTACTCTGTATCCAAGTAACTTAGGAAGGTTCTGGATGTATAGGTGGAATTCATGCAGAACACAGTATGAATATTAATGTCACTCCAGCCAATCCCAGGGAGTGCAGCCCTGAGGAATGCTGGAAGAAGGTATTTATTCTTTCTGTCTCTCCTGGAAAGGATTGTACCAGCCTAGGAGGAATACACACTGCCTCCCCAGGCACTTGCTGCCATGTGACCTCAGGTGAGAGCCTGAAGTAAGAGGGAGAGTGAACCTCGTTTCTTTATCAAGCTGACTTGGGGGAGCTGTCTGACAAAGTTCTGTCTGGTATCACTGGAGGGCAGCGATTGGAAGATTGGAAGGAGGCTACCATTCTGTCCTTGGGCCTTGTGAGTACAGACACTGAGGTATATTGGGGACTCTGTGTGCTTTGCTACCCCTCTGGTGCTATATAGGCAGTTTGAGTCTTTTAAAGGGGACGCTGGCTGGTGTTCAGGAGAGCACAGTCCATTTAACCCCTTCTTGACATTGGGATTTTGCTCAAGGCTGCTGCTTAACCAATTCAATACAGGGCACTTTTACCCCCTTCCTGCCCAGTCCAATTTTCAGGTTTCAGCGCTCTCACACTTTGAATGACAATTGCGCGGTCATGTTACACTGTACCCAAACTAAAATTTTATCATTTTGTTCACACAACTAAAGCTTTCTTTTTGTGCTATTTAATCACCACTGGGGTTTTTATTTTTTGCTAAATTAACAAAAAATGCCGAACATTTTGAAAAAAAAAACTGTTTTTCTTTGTTTCTGTTATAAAAGTTTGCAAATAAATAATTGTTCTTGATAAATTTAGGCCAAGATGTATTCTGCTACATTTCGTTGGTTGAAAATAACCAAAATCAGTATTTATTATTTAGTCTCTATGAAAGTTATAGAGTTCACAAACTATAGGATATATCTAAAAATTGATCAATCCTGAAGCACTGACATCTAATTTCTTGAGGCCCAAAAATGTCAGGACAGTACAGATATCTCCCAAATGATCCCTTTTTACAAAGTAGACAGTCTGACGTATTTCATAAGAAATGGCAAGTTTTTTGAAGTTGTAATTTTTTTGTTATAATCTTTAAGAAAATGAAATTTAAACAATTATTTTCACAATTTGTTTTTACATACTGTCACCAGTGCAGTACAGCCTCATCACTGGGTATATTCTCACATCACTTATTCATTTGTGCTATTCAGCACAACAGCGGGGGGATTCAATTTTTTCACCAATTTTTTGGTTTCACTGATTTATATGGTTTATTATTTCACGTCACTTTCTTCTTTCTGATCATATCAGTTTGGCACATAATATACCTAAGGGTATTTGTCACAACCCACTTTTTTGTGCAATTTAGCACAGGAGTGGGGAGTTCTATTCCTACCACTATTCTTTGGTTTCATTGGTATTTCTGATTTGGTATTTCATGTGTTTTTTATTATTTTGTGATTTATTGTCACATATAAGT
This sequence comes from Staurois parvus, assembly GCF_062004578.1. NCBI lineage: Eukaryota > Metazoa > Chordata > Amphibia > Anura > Ranidae > Staurois > Staurois parvus. The sequence continues at coordinate 3,348,366 of NW_028318466.1, read as the reverse complement.
ACACCCTAGATATTAAATTTTGGGGGGTTTGAGTATATATAAATTCATGTAGGCTTTATTTTGATGTAATTTTGTACTCATATGTTCTTTCTGTGATGTTTTATGTGTAAGTGCAGCACCACATTATTATATCACACAATTTGATTGCTTATAGCAAAGAGTTTATTTGCTATAAGCAAGCATTTAATGGAATGCAATTGATTCATTCAGGTTTTTTTGTTGTGATTAGTTGTGATTGGCCACGGCTAATCGCATGACACAGATGGGCTGTGATTGTCCCAGCCTGTGCATGTAATCACTGTGACCATTCACAGCTAGACACACTTGTATACAATGGATGGCATGAAAGGAAGCCATCCATTGTTTACAACTGTCATGTGACCTTCTGTGATTGGTCACAGCATGTCTTATGGTACTGGCAACAGGGCTGGTACACAGATCTGTCATTGGCTGTGTCCGAGGTACACAGCCTGTGACAGATCTCGCCACAGCACGGCCCTGCGGGCACACGCAAAGCACGATCCAGGAAGGACGTCATATGACACCCTACTGGAGGGACGAGAGGTTTGCCCGGCCGCCATTTTACTATAGACCAGGCGGGAAGTGGTTAAGGAAGTTCTGTCCTCAACTGTAATTAGTTCTATTCCTGGAGTATTCTACTAATTTCCCCATACCTATCCAAGTTCTCCAATATTAAAACAACAAAAACAACAACTCCTAGACGATTTACTGAAGACAATACGCAACAGTGTATGTGTACCTGGCTGTGAAACTACCCTGTACCTAGTTGCTGGGTGAAATTAGGGAAGACCTGGACATTACTACAATGGCTCCTTTAGGAGTAAGCACTACACATACATTTACAAAAACATGTGAAGCAACTCTGCCCCATCAAGGCACCTCTGAAAAGTGTGGTTCCTAACTCAAAACTATCCAAGTTCCCAACTATGGGACAGGGGGTGTAATTACAGATCATGGGACCCCCCATAGCAAAATTTTAATGGGGCCCCTTGACAACCTTTTCCCCCGTTTTGTCATTGATCTGAACCTAAAGAATGTCAAAATTAAGAGGATAACCAGGAGGGCTATATATCAACATTACAATAAAAAAAACCTCCTTAGGCTGGCCATACATTATACAATTTTCTTGTACAATTTTCCTTTTAGATTTACCAAAAGCATATAATATGAGGTCAAACCTAAACACTTTCAATTTACATGCAATCAGGCAAGCCCTCGTACTACATAGTTGAAGGTAAATCTAAAGGAAATTGAATAAGAAAATTGTATAATGTATGGCCAGCTTTAGCCTACATTCACACCGGTGATTAAGGCCAGAGCAAATTGTAGCTGTAGGAATCTGTTGTTTACAGCTGTGGATAAGAGCGGCTAGGTGCAGCTTTCAGTTGCGTTCACTACAGTATAAAGACAGATTGCCGATGCCCGCAGCTAATCTCGGCTCGCTGCAAAGCTAGCAATTAACTGCGGTGATACTCGTACATGTGGTGATAATTCTGTCATTTGTAAGCATAAATATAAAGTACAGGTGTACCTCGGTTTACGAACACCTCGGTTAACATAATTTTCAGTTTACGAATGAAAATCCATAGAAAATAATGGCTCGGTTTACGAATTTTTTTCGCAATATGAATGGATTAATTGGTTTTCAATGCATTTACAATTTTTTTTTTGTCCCTGTACAGTACTATGCCTTTAAAGTGTACTTTATGAAGAGTTTTGAACAGATAAGACTTTTTTTAAATTTTTTCTAACCTCCGGAACAGATAATGTTGGTTTACAATGCATTTATGATTTTTATTTTAATCATGTATCTTTATGCCTTTAAAGTGTGCTTTATAAAGAGTTTTGAACAGAAAAGCCTTTTTTTCTGACCTCCAGAACGAATTAATAGGTTTTCAATGCATTTACGGATTTCTGACCTCCGGAACGGATTAATTGCTTTTCAATGCATTTATGGATTAATTGGTTTTCAATGCATTTACGAATTAATTTTTAATCATGTCCCTGTACAGTATTTATGCCTTTAAAGTGCACTTTATAAAGAGTTTTGAACAGATAATAGACTTTTTTTAACTTTTTTTCTGACCACCGGAACGGATTAATTGGTTTTCAATGAATTCCCATGGAAACTGCGTTTTGGTTTACAAATTTTTTGCAATACAAAAAGTCCCGCAGAACGCATTAAATTCTTTAACCGAGATATGCCTGTATACTAGGTGTACACTGCCCAATTGCCATAAGACATACAGTAAATGAAGACTTATATTTACATCTATTTTGTAGAATTGCCAGGTTGTAACGTGTAAGTGTGCAATAGCATTAGCGAATGTGACACACGCAATGTATGTAACGACACAACACACTCCATTGAGGAATAGACATTGGAAATGCTGATGAATATGTGTATGCACTGTATGCAATATACATATAAATATATTTCTTCTCTTTGTTTTATGATAAACTATTATACCGGTAATTATATCTCCTTTTTTTTTTTTACATTTGAATAGTTTTAAATTGATCTTAGTGCTGAGTTGTCAATATAAAGGAAAATCACATAATATATGTTTTTATCAAATAATTGTTTCCCTTGAACTCACTACAGTCGCTTAGTGCATTTAATATTACTGCATATCTGCTTTTGGCCATTAAGATTTTTGGAGGAAATTTCATAAATGATTGCACCTTTAATGACGCAGGAAGCAAGCTGTTGGTATAAACAGAGAGTATGAGAAACGACTTCTAATTAGTGAGTTAAAGCTTGCAGCCAAGTCTAAATGTGGAAAACGCAGTGCTGCAAATTGATCATCCTACATAATAGTGTAACTCTAGAAAGAAAACAGCAAGCCCAGTATTGGCTCTGACTCTAGCACTGCTTTCAAGGTGCAGTGTTTTCTAATGGATAAACTTAATTAACCACTGCACAAAATCAATAAGGGATATGCTAAACGTAACATAATTCAGAATAGTGGCCAGAATAACATCCAATTTCCTCTAATTTCCAGGTATTATAATAAATGTAATTCATTTATTGGTGTTAAAGCGCCAGTAAAGTCTTCCTATGAAAAAAAATATTGGGACTCCTTGCAAGGTAATGCCATAATGTGCTAGCATGCACAGCATGAAAAAAAGGAAAAGTCCTCTACTTGGTGGGTGTAAGGAAGTCCAGGGCTCACGGCGGCACACGGGACGGCGCATGCGCAGAACGCCGATGCGTGTTAACCGGCGGGCACTAGGACATGGTCAACCGTGGCAGCTGCCGCGCATGCACACTTGCGATCATGGACGCGCGCCTGGCACCAATGACAGCACAGGGCGCGCTATTTAAACCAGCCATAGGTATGTGCAAATTGCCATATGGTCTCATTACCTGTTCCTGCTCCTCTGTTCTGTTAAGTACCCTTTGTTGCCGACCCTGCTTTGATCCTGATCCTGTTGACTGTCTCCTGCACTGACCCCTGGCTTGTCCTGATCAGAGGTGGACTGACAACTCATGGGGCCCCCGGGCAATAGAGGATCATGGGGCCCCTGTGTCCATGCCCAAACTCAAAAAAGCCTATGAAAAAGGTACCATGGGCATCTTATGGGGCCCCCTACTGACCCCGGGCCCTCGGGCGGTGCCCGAGTTTCCAAATGGTCAGTCCGCCCCTGGTCCTGACCACTCTCCTGTCTTCTCCTTGTTACTGGATCTCCCGTTGCTGAACTTGGCTCGTTACCTGACTACTCTCTGCCTGCTCCTCCTGCACCTACCTGCCCATTAGTTGCTGACCTGGCCTGTCTGACTACGCTATACCTTCACCGTCATCCATCCATCCCGCACATATCCAGTCCCTGCTGCCCAGGTCTGCTAGCCTCTTCACGTCAGGCTCTCTTCTTCTACACACCTCTGGCGGTTACCTCTACCACAGTCGGGCGTACTCAGGGGTCGTGACCTGGTCTCAGTCTGCTCCAAGTCCATCCCCACCATCAGGGGCTCTGGTGAACAAGCAGATTGGGACTTAGACTCCACGCCCTGGGGAATCCCGCACTGCGGGTTGCTAGAGATACCACCAGGTGGTTTATGACAGTGGGGCACAGGTTTGTAAGTTAATAAACTAATGAATCCGCAGTTAAAATATAATGTTCAATTTTATTTTATACAATCTTAAAAAAGATATAAGAGATTGAAATACATAGATTATGGCGGTAACTGTCAAAGGATGTGTAGGATTAATAGTGGAAGGCTTGTCATGCAAATGTTGCAGTTGACGCGTTTCAAGACTAATCGTCGCATCTTCCTCAGAGGTGCTCAAAGAGGCATGACACCTGTAACAAACATACATATTAATATACATCTGTATTCGTATAGATTTTTTTGGAAAGATTGGAATATAATGGAACATTTATATGGCCCCATGCAGGGGCAGGAAAAGTACATGTGGGCTGCCAAAAAAATTATATTTTTAGGGATGTTGGCACCCCTTGTACTGTATCCCCCCCCTTTCTGTATGCACAGCATAATGACAGCGGCGGAGGCTGGGGGAAAGGAGGGGCTCTCTAAGAGGCATTAATGTGGTCGTCTGGATGGGGCAGTGACTTGGTCCAGATCCAGAACATGGTCTGCTATATAATGATGCCTGACATACAGCATTGTAGCTATAAGGATTCTAAATATTGTGGATTCACCAAGCTGGACAGGGTTTCTGACTCTGGTCCTGTTCTTATAGAGCCAAATATGCTGTTCACTTTGCAAGAGAAGTTGCACTTTGCAAGGGAATTTACCCCGGAACTTAGTGAATGGGTTGACATTTCACTTTACAAAGAATACCCAGTGATATGCAAGGAAAACATTTTTCAAAAAATAGCATTTTTGGTTGCACATGGTTGGATGATGGAAGTCAGCAGAGCTTCACCTCATTCACAAAGCTCTGGGGTAAATTCCCATGCAAAGTGCAACTTTCCTATAAAAGTGAACAGCCTATTTTCCTTTAGTAAATCAAGCCCATGGTGTGCAGTTTTCTAGTACTGATGCTTGGCTAGACTTCCTACCAATTTTTTTCCCATCCCCATCAGCTTGTAAGATAATAGTTTTGGGTACATAGCTACCCTCATACCACCATTTTAAAGTGATTCCAAAAGAAAATATTTTTTTTTAATAACAGATATGTTGTTACTTGCTCTGTGCAATGGTTTTGCACAGAGTAGCCCCACTCCTCTTCTTTTTGGGTCACCCACTGGTGGTCCTGGCTCCCCCCCCCCGTCGAGTGCCCCCACTAGCAAGCCTCTTGCTGTGGGGTCACTCGAGCAGGCTCGCAACTGAGCTGTGCTCTGTGTATCCATTGACACAAGGAGCATGGCTCGGCTCTGCCCCCCTCTCTCCTCACTGGCTGTGATTGACAGCAACAGGAGCCAATGGCATCGAGGGCTAGATCTAGCCTGTCTGATGTCGGGGTGAAGTAAAAAAATGTCAGGGGGCAGAGGATGAGAGGTGAGTAGGGCAATGTACAGGGGTCAGCAGTTTGTAGGCTAGTGTATCGAGGCTAATAGTTTTTAGGACAGCGTACAGGGAGTCAGCTGGGCAGTGTACAGTGGGTCAGCAGGGGGGTGCACAGGAATTGGTAAGGCAGTGTACTGGGAATCAGTAGGGCAGAGTACAGGGGCTAACGCTCGCATGGCGGAGGACAGGGGTCACCCCTGGCAGTGCAGAGGACAGGGGTCACCCCTGGCAGGAGAGAGGACAGTGGTCACCGCTGGCAGGAGAGAGGACAGTGGTCACCGCTGGCAGGAGAGAGGACAGTGGTCACTGCTGGCAGGAGAGAGGACAGTGGTCACTGCTGGCAGGAGAGAGGACAGTGGTCACTGCTGGCAGGAGAGAGGACAGTGGTCACTGCTGGCAGGAGAGAGGACAGTGGTCACTGCTGGCAGGAGAGAGGACAGTGGTCACTGCTGGCAGGAGAGAGGACAGGGGTCACTGCTGTAAGGAGAGAGGACAGGGGTCACTGCTGTAAGGAGAGAGGGACAGGGGTCACTGCTGTAAGGAGAGAGGGACAGGGGTCACTGCTGTAAGGAGAGAGGGACAGGGGTCACTGCTGTAAGGAGAGAGGGACAGGGGTCACTGCTGTAAGGAGAGAGGGACAGGGGTCACTTCTGTAAGGAGAGAGGGACAGGGGTCACTGCTGTGAAGAGAGAGGGACAGGGGTCACTGCTGTAAGGAGAGAGGACAGGATCACAGCTGGAAAGAGAGAGGTCAGGGGTCACCATTAGAAGGAAAGAGGACAAGGGTCATGGCTGGAAAAAAGAAGAAAATAGAGGACTGGGGTCACTGCTGGAAGGAGAGAGGACAGGGGTCACTGCTGGAAGGAGAGAGGGACAGGGGTCACTGCTGGAAGGAGAGAGGGACAGGGGTCACTGCTGGAAGGAGAGAGGGACAGGGGTCACTGCTGGAAGGAGAGAGGGACAGGGGTCACTGCTGTAAGGAGAGAGGACAGGGGTCACTGCTGTAAGGAGAGAGGACAGGGGTCACTGCTGTAAGGAGAGAGGACAGGGGTCACTGCTGTAAGGAGAGAGGACAGGGGTCACTGCTGTAAGGAGAGAGGGACAGGGGTCACTGCTGTAAGGAGAGAGGGACAGTGGTCACTGCTGTAAGGAGAGAGGGACAGGGGTCACTGCTGTAAGGAGAGAGGGACAGGGGTCACTGCTGTAAGGAGAGAGGGACAGGGGTCACTTCTGTAAGGAGAGAGGGACAGGGGTCACTGCTGTGAAGAGAGAGGGACAGGGGTCACTGCTGTAAGGAGAGAGGACAGGATCACAGCTGGAAAGAGAGAGGTCAGGGGTCACCATTAGAAGGAAAGAGGACAAGGGTCATGGCTGGAAAAAAGAAGAAAATAGAGGACTGGGGTCACTGCTGGAAGGAGAGAGGACAGGGGTCACTGCTGGAAGGAGAGAGGGACAGGGGTCACTGCTGGAAGGAGAGAGGGACAGGGGTCACTGCTGGAAGGAGAGAGGGACAGGGGTCACTGCTGGAAGGAGAGAGGGACAGGGGTCACTGCTGGAAGGAGAGAGGGACAGGGGTCACTGCTGGAAGGAGAGAGGGACAGGGGTCACAGCTGGAAAGAGAGAGGTCAGGGGTCACCATTAGAAGGAAAGAGGACAAGGGTCATGGCTGGAAAAGAGAAGACAGGGGTCATGGCTGGAAAAGAGAGGACTGGGGTCACTGCTGGAAGGAGAGAGGACAGGGGTCACTGTTGGAAGGATAGGGCACAGGGGTCACCACTGGAAGAATGGGGCACAGGGGTCACCGCTGGAAGGATGGGGCACAGGGGTCACCGCTGGAAGGATGGGGCACAGGGGTCACCGCTGGAAGGATGGGGCACAGCTGGCAGGAAAGAGGACAGGGGTCAGCACTGGCAAGGTAGGGCCACCACTGGAAGAAGAGAGCACAGGGTTACCACTGGAAGAAGAGAGCACAGGGGTCACCGCTGGAAGAAGAGAGCACAGGGGTCACCGCTGGAAGGAGAAAGCAGGTATTCAAACTTCACACTAGCAGACAGTCCCATCAGGAGGGAGGGCTGCTGGAGACACCCCTTACTAAGCTAATACACATAAACACATACATCCCATAATAGTTTTCTCCCAAGCAAGCCACACATTAGAACAATGGGATGCAACCACATGGCATTAAACAACCCCCCCACCCCAATATTAGGACAGGTCACCCTGTACCCCTAACAGGCACATGGTGACTTACACATAATAGGGATATGGGGAGCTGAGACAGGGGTCTCCCCACCTCTCTAAAGTCAGCTGTGTTCCATGGGCCCCCCACCCAAAGTCACTCCCATTACATTGGCCTGGACTGGAAGGGAGTGAAAGTGTCCAGACTTGAAGTGGCTAATCAGTTCTTCTCTGTGAGGGAATGACTCACAGACACCATCTCAGCCAGTGAGGATCACTACTGCTCCAGAATAATTTTTGTGGTAGGACATGGGGAAATCTCTTCAGCAGATACCCAGTGAACAATAAAAACCCAACAGATTGTAATCCAAAGCGACTCACCTTGGTAGGCACTCAGAGGGAGTGATTCGACTAGGGACCCATGTCAACAGGCTTTTGTTTGCTTCAAATGGGCTTAATATTCCCACAGCTGGGAATTTATTGGATATCTCCTGACAATTCAAGCTTTTTTGTACTGTTAGTAATCCTTCAGTTCTTGTAGAAAAATTTCCGTCCTTAGCCTAGGTTCACATATGTGCAGTGCGGGAAACACATCGATCTTTGGTTGTTTCCAGCAGTGCTGGGACAAGGTCATCCAGTGTCTAGGGCAAAGATGCCAAACTGCACCCCCTCCCCCGCTCACAATGTGCAAGCTTAGGGGATCCTATGCCCAGCAGTCACTCGCTTGTCAAAATCACCGCCATTGTCCCTACTCCTGTCAGCCTTGTAACAGACGGAAGGCACCCCCATCCCTACAGTAAACTATTGTGCCCAGGGCATCTGCCCCTCCTGCCCACCCCTTGTCCCGGGCCTGGTTTCCAGCATAGCATTGCAATTGCACAATGTTTACAATCAGCTGCAGGTTCAATATATGTTTAACAAGACCCCAAATACATCACAATTGTGGTTCAAAAAAAGGTGCTTGAACCCACTCAAAACCCACACTGCACAGAATCGCATGTAAACTGCACAGAAATGCAGTGCAGTTCCTGTGCGATTCACATGCAAGCTATAGTGTGAACCAGGGCTTAACGTTTGTCAACAAAGTGACATAACTGAGCCACACTGCACATGTGCAGATCAAAAAGCACCTGTCAATTCATTCTGAATGATCTCAGAGGCATCTCAAACTGATGTGAAATTGATGTTATTGACACAATCCCAAGACCTGTTGACAAAGGCTTAGGGATAACCACATGTAAAACAGGGGATAGGGACTGGACTATAATTAGGGACTATTAGCCCAACATAGAAAAATAATACAATAAATGTGCAACGTGAAACATAAACTAAAAGGAAAAAGAGTAAGGCTCTATTCACACCTATGCAGTTTGCTTTTTGTCCATTTTGCAGTGCTTTTCGCAGTTTGTTTTATGTTTTTCTACAAGCGTTTTTGATGCATTTTTACCGCGTTTTGCATTTGTACAGCTCTTTTTTTTTTCTTTGTTAAAGTGGAATTTTTTTTTGTTGCCGGGCAGATTAAAAATGCAAAACGCGGCAAAACCGCACTACCATGCAATTCAGCAGCTTCTCTATTGTAGCATTGAACTCTATTGTAGCATAAACGCTGCTTTTTGCTTTTAAAAAAAGTCCCTGACCCTTTCCAAAAACGCAGCAGCTCTAGAAAGCATAGATGTGAACATGTTCTATAGGAAACCATGTTAAATGGACTGTAGTGCCTTTGTGCAAAATGCACTAAAAAACGCATTGGTGTGCACGGAGCCTAAATAATCAACCAACACATAAAATAAACAGTACTCATGAAGGAAACAAGAAAAAAAGTATGTGTGTATATATATATATGTATATATATACAACCTACCCTGTAAAATAATTGCTAAGAGAATTCATGGAAAAAGTCGCTTATGAGTGACGGTCCATGCAATCGCCAAGGGTCGGATAAGACTGACTGAATGGATAGACAGACAGACAGATAAAGATATATATACACACACACACACACACACACACAATATATATACTTTTATATTTAATTTATATGTAAATAAACCAAAATTTCTGAATATGTTAAAAATAGCTGACAATTTATTGTTGGCTATACTAGTGCAAATGCTTGCAAACATTCTAAGTTTTCAATTATATATAATGTTACTTATGTTTCAATTAAAAAGATAAAGAAGAACCCCTAATTAACATCCCCATTATGAGCCATACAATTAACATAAATTTTGTGTCCTGCCTTGGTAATGATTATTTTCTATGGAAGCTATTGTCTGTAATTATGAACACCAACTGTTCCATTTACATCACAGTTATGTGCAAAGACACAGGAACAGAAAAAAAACAGCATCTCTTAAGCTCCATGTACACTGCAGCTGATAAACTCACATTTAGGAGCTTTTCTGCATTTTGTTCAGCAGCCCCTGAACTCTCCATAATGTTTTCCTATGTGTCCATGTACACTATGTCATTTACAGGCAGTTGAGTTTACAGTTGTTTTTTTGAATGCACCAAACTTGCGTTCAGGAGCAATTTTATCAGTGTTTCAAATTCCAAACGCTTGTAAACGCGGCTGTGTTTATAAGCGTTTGCATTTTGGAAATTTTTTTAACTCTTCCATTTCCAGACGCTGTCCAGAGCCTTTTTTCATCATGAAAAATGCATGCAAAGCGTTTCCCCGGTACTGAAATGGACCTGGTACACCAAACTTTGAGGTTTCACATGAAAGAAAATATATTAGACACTGCTGCAATAATTTCTGCGCAGAAATGAGCTGGAACTCATCCAAACACCACAAAAAAAAGACAGCTAATCTCAACACATACTGCTCTCTCTGCTTCTGCTCTCTCCGTTTCTCTCAATGTCTCAAATAGTTAATTTTTTACAGTTTTTCAGTACATTCTGGGCATTTTGGAAGGTCTCCCGAGGTTATCTTTAAAAAACGCTTCTAAACGCAAATGCTCATAAACGAGCATAAACTCGGCTAAACAGACTTTTTTTAACCTACGTTTTCCAGCAGTCAGCTTCCATCATTCAGAAGTGTCCCGTGTACATGGAGCCTTATGGATGCTATAAAAATTATTTTAAAAGAAACTAGTGCTGACTTTGAAAATGCTAATTGCTTGGCTCCATTGCTGATCCAACGTCTTCATTATTTTCTGGGTCACCGAACATGTACAGAGATCTCAAATTAATTGAAAAATAATTTTCAATCTTTAGAAATCCACAATTTTCAATGAAACCGTACATGGCAATTCTGCTGAGAAAGCCCTTGTTCAGGTACTCCCTATTCCAATATTATCACCTTGTTACATGCACTTCTGATGGCAACTATAGATGGCTGTACAAACATTACTTGTACAGGAATATTCCTCCATTGACATCAACATTAAGCTCATCTTGAGCAATGACATACAGGGGTAGATTTACTAAAATTGGAGCATTCAGAATCTGGTGCAGCTGTGCATGGTAGCCAATCAGCTTCTAACTTCAGCTTCTTTAGTTAAGCTTTGGCAATAAAACCTGGAAGCTGATTGGTTTCTATGCAGACCTGGACCAGATTTTGCACTTTCCAGTTTTAGTAAATAACCCCCACAGCTATCGTCTGAATGTATGCATGTAGACAGGAAGAGACAGAAATGAGGCTGCAAAAGATCAACAGCACTAAGGATGAATAAAGGTGACAACAATGTTTACTAAAAGAAAAAAATTGGTTATGATATACAGTGCCTTAGCAAACCAAATGTTTACAGTGATGCCCAACTGTTTTTTGGAGTAGATCTTTTTTAACTTTTATTAGAATTTTGCTTCCAAGTTCACTTTGTATTTACTTGTTCATACTAGCACATGTTTCCTTTCTTCAACATTTGTCAAACTTTAATAAATGGGAACCCAAAGAGCGCGCAAATGGGTTGGCTTTAATTAAGTGTTATGTTACATTAAAACATCCCCAGAATTTCACACCAAAATGTCCAGTGCTTTATTTTTTGCACAAAAATGTTTGTTTTTTGCTGTCTGTGTTCCTGCTAGATAGATCCATCCTCTCTGGTTCTCCCAAAGACCACTGTCATTGGCACAGTGAATGATAAAAATGCAAAATTTTACAGTTACATAGTTAGTCTGGCTGAAAAAAAACAAAAGTCCATCCAGTTAAACCATTACAAAAAATAAAAAACCTCTCACAGAATGCAATAACCAAGTTCCATAATTCAGTATGTGGGATGGTGGACCTCTTGGTGATGGACAGACTGATGTCTGATGTACTCTGTTGAGATGGGTTGGATATCCTTGAGTGCTGGCTTATCCTGGTTATCTGCAATTATACCGGACTTGCCTGATGCTATGTGTCTTTTCTGACATAAGGGGTTTTCTTCTACGTAGTAAATTGGTTATGATTTTTTTTTAATACGATTTTTTGATTGTTGTTACATAGTTACATAGTCGAAAAAAGGCAAAAGTCCATCCAGTTCAACCATAAAAAAAAGTTAGAATCCTATACCCACAGTTGATCTAGAGGAAGGCAAACAAACCCAGCAAAGCATGATTTAATTTGCTCCTGCAGGGAAAAAAATTACTTCCTGATCCCCCGATAGGCAATCGGATATTCCCTGGAAGAATTTTACCTATAAATGTTAGTATCCGGTTACATTCTGTGTATCTAAGAAACAATCCAGGCCTTTTTTAAAGCAATGCACTGAGCTGGCCAGAACCAACTCTTGAGGGAGTCTATTCCACATTTTCACAGCTCTTACTGTGAAGAAACCTTTCTGTGCTTGGAGATTACATTTCTTTTCCTCCAGACGTAAAGAGTGCCCCCTTGTCCTCTGTGATGACCTCAGGGTGAATAACTCTACACTTAGTTCACTATATGAACCACTGATGTATTTATACATGTTGATCATATCCCCCCTTAATCTCCTCTTCTCAAGAGAGAATAAATTCAGTTCCTCAGATGTCACCAGCCAAAAAGTTGAGGGTAAATCTTCCAATGGGAACACCTGTTGCAGTGAGAACTCTCTAAAATGGTAATTCCCTATACTTTTGGAGGGCTTACTTTCTATTGCATGGGAAATGAAGCAAACTCTCCCCAATGGGCCAGCAAAGACATCAATTGACACGTTTTTACCTTTACTCTACACCAGGGGTGCACTGACAACTCATGGGGCCCCCGGGCAATAGGGGATCATGGGGCCCCTGTGTCCGTGCCCAAACTCAAAAAAGCCTATGATAAAGGTACCAAGGGCATCTCATGGGGCCCCCTACTGACCCCGGGCCTTCGGGCATTGCCCGAGTTTCCAAATGGTCAGTCCGCCCCTGCTCTACACTTTCCAAAAAATTAGCCATACAAACACTTTCATATGCAACAAATAGTTGGTTATATCCACAAGTGCTTTTTTTTACTGCTACTTTTTCTTTAGATGATACTAAAGGCAGAAATACTCACCTATGCACCAATGGTCCAAAGCCCATAAAGTCTCTTGCTGTGGCTGCCATCTTCCTCCAGGCTTCTTCTGGGGACCGGTCTCCAGCGATCTTGATTGGCCAGTGCAGGATGACATTGCTCCCATACATGTTCAGAGTGCGGAGTCTGAGTGTGACGTCATCACGTACTGGCATGCCAGCTGACACCGCGGACGGGCATTTTTGTGATATACTGGTCATGTTTACAGTATATGTGCATGTGCGGTACTTTTATAAATAAATGGAAGCTTGATTTTAGCGCACTATGGGGCTTCTCCCTATTTTATGCTTTACATATGTAATCGCAGTGAGTGACATTTAAGATTAAAGGCTGCTATTGGGTTTATCCTTACACCCCACTGATTTGATCATTTAATTGGCTGAAGGTTTGACAGTGAGAGTGCCAGCATGAAGCTCCGACAAGCACTTTTGATCTCTGTAATTTGAGATCACCTACATTTGGTAAGAGGCCCCTTTATTCTTTAAGGAGCATGTTTTTGAGAACAGGAGCACTTTTTGTGAAGACGTTTACAAGCATGGAGAACTTTTGTCTCTTTTCTGGATAATTTATGATATACAGTGAACTTTTTTAGGTGGTATTTATTATACATGAACTATGTTATTATTCCACTTAGAGTATCATTTGCACTGTTGCTGGAATATTTAATTACTTTTTTATTCATGATTTAAAGGGAGAGCGCATTTTTTTGTTTCATATTTAGTATTTGTAACAAGATATCTAAGTGGCAGCAGTTCCTAATATTTTTTGGCTAAGCGCAGGGAACTATTTATAGCACGCATGAGTGGGTAGGAACCAGGGGTGGACTGACAACTCATGGGGCCCCCGGGCAATAGGGGATCATGGGGCCCCTGTGTCTTTGCTCAAACTCAAAAAAACTATGAAAAAGGTACCAGGGGCATCTCATGGGGCCCCCCCTGACCCCGGGCCCTCGGGCAGTGCCCGAGTTTCCAAATGGTCAGTCTGCCCCTGGTAGGAACGTAAACTAAGCTGTGCATGCCATGCTCTGTATACGTTCTAGAGGTGATTGTGAACAGGCAGGTAAGTGATATTTATTGCAGAAGAAACATTGCATGTCCCTTCTGCAATAAAAGCCTGCATGTTTGCAATTTTTAACTTTTTGCCTTCAGTTTCTCTTTAAGTCCCCTTTCCCCCAGGCCACCCAGTCCATCCAGCAGGGATTCGGTGAACAAATTTGTGACTTGTGACATCTATGTCCATTCAGGTTTTATTTTGGCATTTACTACTGGGGCTTTCTGGATCCATGTTAGATCTATAGGTGGCCTGATATAAACACACATGCAGCTGATTACCTTTGAGCTCCCATTTTAATGTTTGAGTAATTGGGTAAAAAGATGCAGACCTTTTCCAATCTTATTTTGGATTTGGAGGTAATTAGATCTAAACATATGCAAGTCAATTTATTCCAAGCAGCCCATAGATTACCATGGAGCTTCTGATCAGATCGGCCACAAAAACAATCCGCCTGTGTGAAAGGGTCCTAATACTATTTTTTTTCATTAAAAATGCAATAATTTAAAGGATGGTTAAAAGTTTTAGTGTTGTATTGCACATTTGGTAGTGAAAGCGGAACTAAACTGTATCTGAGCACCACAAACCAAAAATGCTATTTAATTCATTTTTAATAGTCAAAGCAAACTCACCCATCCATCCATATCTCCATGCTTTATTTTGTTTGTTCACTTTGAAAAATACCCCACTAGCATTTCTGGCTAGTACCCCATGGCCATCTTGAGTAAAGGCAGTAGCATTTACTTCCTGGAATCCATCTGCCCTTATCCCATGCACGTAGGCAGGATGGTGTGCTTAGCTTCGAAAGACCCTCCTCCAGATGAAATTAAAAAAAGGCCCATGAAGACTCCTGGGATGTATGACAACATTATGGCCTATGATAAATGTTTAAGGGTCCCTGCTCAAGCTGTCAAGGGCCAATGAGTTGGATACCAGGCTGAGGAAAGGTCCAACCAAATCCAAAGCATTAATCCATAATTAAGCCCTAGGGGTGGGGTGAAACATGTTGGAAGCGTGGTCTGGATGAATCCAACTGAGGCTGCTTTTACCTGCTAACCACTTGGACCAGGAGAGGTGTTTGATACCAGGATATCTCTTCTGCATCATTATGGCCTAGGCCAGGGGTGGGCAACCAGCTGTTGCAGGACTACAAGTTCCATCATGCCTCTGCAAGTCATAGCTGTGTCAGTTTTGCAATGTCTCATGGGACCTGTAGAGTCATGCTTGTAACTTCTGGTCTTTGCAATACCTCATGGGAAATGTAGTTCCACAACAACTGGAGAGCTGCAGGTTGCCCACCCCTGGCCTAGGCTAGAAACCAGTAGGCAACTGAAATATAAAAAAATAAAGTTGAAAACAAGAAAATATTATATACCTTCCTATCTATTTGCTAATGCTAGCAGCATAAGGATTAAAATAATTAATGTTGAGAGAGTTTAACTTGGCTTTAAATAGCACATTTTTTTTACATAAAACCAAAAAGAGGGCCAACTGTGGAGAAACACGGGACAGAGGGAGTTGGTTCCCAAAGAGGGTCTTTCCCTACAAATGAATAACATTTGTTGCCTATGTTTTACCTGCCCCAATATCATGTACCACTTTCCCTTCTTTCTAGCATTCTCCATCTCTGCAACTTTTAACCCACTATATTTTAATAAACGAGGATATTCTAAACCACAATAATGATCAAAATGGATAGGAGATGATTTTCCTACATTCAAAATCTGCCACCCAGGTGCTACCGTGTCGTACATACAGGTACTCGGCACAGAAATATTGAGGTATCTATGGTTTATTGCCCATTTATGGAGTCATAAATGTGCCTTCAAAGTAGGATATATTTTGTTTCCTTTAAGAGGCTTTTCATAACGGAGATAGTACTGATGTAGCTACAAGATTCATGTTTATGTTTGCTCATTAATCTTACTTTCAGCTTCATAACAAGGTAATAGAAGATGCCTGTATTTCTTTGGAAATCTGCCCGGCAGACTAGTAGCACCAGGATATGATTTTAGATAAATAACCATTATGATCCGCGTTCATGAATAAAGGGAACAAGTTCATTTCCTTGTTGCTAAATAGGATAGGAACAAATATATGAGCACTGTTAGAAAATACACACACTAATCTTACCAAGCAGTGGTCAGAAAATGGTCATTCAGTTCATACCACTTTCAGACTAAATCTGGTTCGTCATAACAAGCGTTTTGCAAAGCTATTAAAATGTGAGTTTTCTGAGAATAACTAGGACACTTTGTCTCTTAATAGAGAAACTATTTTGGAGGAGAGTACTGTACAACATATATTGTGTATTTTGCCTGGACATGGCTTACTGAGAAATCCATGTATCTTACCTTTTACTATATTTCTGGAATATGGGCTCACAAACTGGTTAGTGGCTATTAAGGTATTGCCAGAAGAGCTGGTGAAACGTAATATTTGTAATGTGTTGTGTATTCCTGAGTTCCTAATGTAAAATTACAGACATTCTATACCTATCTCTCAATCCCGTGATTCAAAATTAACCATAGCAGAGCCTTTAATTGATTTAAAGTATTTACATGTCATCACAAATCTTCTATGAAGTAGGGGTTGCAGGACCAACCAGTAACTTATTATTTTTTTATTAATATACAGGATTTATATAGCAGTTTTCTCAGCTCTTTACAAAATAAAGGGAGACAATACAGCAACGATACAGTTCAATACAAGAGGGTTAGGAGGGCCCTGCTCTTTGGAGCTTACAATCTAAGAGGAAGGGGCCAGTGGTACAAAAAGGTAGTAACTGTGGGGGATGGACTGGTAGAAGGAATAGAAGATTCTGTTATTAGCTGAAGGCAGGATAGGCTTCCCTGGAGAGATAGGTTTTCAGAGATTGCCTAAAAGTGGGAAGAGTAGGCGATAGTCTGATAGATTGGGGTAGAGAGTTCCAGAGGATGAGGGTTGCTCTGGAGAAGTATTGGAGATGAGCATGGGAGGAGGGGACAAGGGAGCTAGAGAGCAGGAGGAGCAGAGAGTACGGTTTGGGTGATATTTGGAGACAAGATCGGTGATGTAATTGGGGCAGAGTTATAAATGGTTTTATATGTGATTGTTAATGTTTTGAATTTTATTCGTTGGGCAATGGGAACCAGACAGGTTATGGTGGAATTGCTTGAAGGTCCTTCACACCTATGTGTGTCATCAGTGGCCCTTTAACAAGACTTAAAGTGGTAGTAAAGTCACTTTGTATATCTTTACCTACAGGTAAACTTATAATAAACTTACCTGTAGGTAAAATGAATATCTCCTAAATGTTCACCATTTAGGAGATTCTACAGAGTAGCAGCAAGTGACAATACCGCCGCATGTGCTCTGAAGGAATGGCATACCGTGCCTTTCCTTCATAACTGTGTGAGGGTGGCCGAAACTCCCACACGCATGCATGGGAGTGATGTCATTGGTGGCTTGGTCATTCAAGCAGCTGCAACCCACGAACCTGAAAGGAAAACCGGGTGAAGATGGCAGCGTTCTGCAGCAGTGACAGCGTGCTGCTAGAGGGATTCGTTCTATCGTAAGTCTTTCATAATGTGCTAGTATGCGGGGCAACTGGTTAATGCATGAAAAATGTACCTGCACTATTTTTGGCCAATACAGTGCATTCATATCTCTGCTTTGTGATGTCCCAATGGGCAGGTTTGTTTCATTTTAATGCATACCTGCATTGGGGTGACATTAACCCTAGGTTCACACTTCTGCAGATTTCAATGCATTTTCCATTTTGCAGAGACACACTACAATCCATTTAACCTGATTTCCTATAGATCTAGTTCACATCTGTGCATTTTGAGCCGGTGGTTTTTTGGAATGGGTCAGGGACTTTTTTCCCACAGCAGATAGTTTTGCATGTAATAGTAATACGAGTTCTCACTTCCCTTTGAAAGTAACAGCACTAGACTTTATCATACTTTCTGTGTGTTCTTCATTGAAATCCAACCAAAAGTTTTCTTTAAAGGACAAGTTCAACTTTGGGAACATGTTATATGTTCCACCCGTTTTAGGGTGCAACATGTAAAATGTTCCCGCTCCTGCAGCTCTACCCCCCCCCCCCCCCCGATGACAGTGGGCCAGGGATCAGAGGGTGACATGGGAACTAGAGAGCTGAAGGTCTTGGGAGGATCGAAGAGAGCAGTTTGGTTGAAATTTTTAAACCAGGTTGGTGATGTAGCTGGGGGCAGAGTTGTGAATGGCTTTGTAAGTTGTTAGTATTTTGAATTTTATTCGTTGGGCGAGTGGAAACCAGTGTAGGGATTGGCAGAGAGGGGTAGTAGACACTGAACGGTTGGTAAAGTGGATGAGGTGGAATAGTCCATTGAGTAATTGCCTGCCCGTATATGAAGTACAGGCAGACAGCTACACTGACAGCCTGCAGGAGTTGGACACTGCATGTGCGTTCTCGTAGGTGCAATGTTTTACAGGCTCCTAAGAAAAAAAATAAGTAAATGCACAATATTTAACTTGCAAAAAAAACAATCATTTATTACTATTTTTAAAAAGGTGAACTGATCCTTTAACCCCTGGCACCTCCCAGCTCTTTAAAGGGTTTGTGATGCCGTGAGGCGGGGTGGGGTTTAGGGTCATGTGACCGCTGTGATTGGCTGTCCCAGTAACCATATGATCGGAAAACTCCCGACCGCAAGTAGCGATCGGGACCTTTCTGTGAGGCCCCGGTAAATGTGCTGGGAGTGCGCAGGGCTCAAGCTCTCGGTGCATGTTTTGTTTACATTGGTTATGCAAATATGTGGCCCCTTGGCACCAAGGCCCAGCCACCCGGCACCAAGGAGTTAACGGTCAAGTGGCAATACCAGAATTTACTGAAAGTGATCCTTTGTAATTTTTTTATTGATCTAATTGTCACTGAGACAGAAAGTGATCGGATGTCCAAAAATTTTGAGGATGAAAGCAAGAGCTTAGTAAAAAAAAGAGCATGAGGAGATACAGTCAGTTCTATTGGCACTCAACTTGTTTGGGTTCCTGGCTACAGTTTTCTATGAATGTCTACAGAATATTTACAGTCAACACATTTAATTGGTTAGAATTGCAAAGAGTTGCATTGGGCATGTTTTGTGCTGCTTCCGTGGTTTAGTCAGCAGATGCTGGAAATTTACAGTTGAAGTTTAGTCATTTTGTTTTTTGTGATATAATACCAAACACATTAGTTATGTGTAATGTTGTGTATCCCTTGTTCTTTTGTAAAAATCCTCCCTTCATGCTACCTTTGTAGCAGCCTGATTTTCCCTGAGTGTCTATCTTTTGGTGCTGTATGGGTCAACACTGTTAGTGTGAAGAGTTGCACTACTTCTACCCTCTGCACCATTCAGAGACCTCATACTTCTCTTCTCCTACAATCCATGTTTTCTGAATGCAGTAGGAGCAAATGAATGACAAAAGGTCCACCACCCTTTCACAGAATGTGATACACTGTGGGAGGATAGTATTATGATTTTTTCAGAATTGAGGAAAAAAAAAATTTCGGCTAAATGCCCAACTCCATGTGCAGGAATGCAGCACAAAACCTGCAAAAGTCCCCCTCCCATGCTTCACTGTTGCCTGCAGACACTCATCCTTGTACCACTCTCCAGGCCTTCAGCGAACAAACTGCCTTCTGTTATAGCAAAAATTATTTTAAATTTGAAATCGCCAGTCTAGAGCACCTGATTTTTTTTCTTGCACACCATTTCCACTGATCCCCGCTGAGCAGGAGGATGTAAGGTCCATGTCCACTCCACTTGTACAGAGTAGACATGCATACAGCCCATTGTTCTCTATGGAGCGGTCAGATTTCACACCAGTTCTGGTGTTTTCATGCATAGGGGAGTCGCTTGGCCTTATTCCACACTGGGGGGGAATTACTTTTTTAAGGTGCAAGTTTTCCATTAAGACCACTTCTGATCAGACTGCTCTGATCTCTAAATGGGTGTACCATGGTCCTGGTTTCTGTCAGGTCTGAGCTGATGGTGCCACTAGATATCTTACAATTGTGAAGGGAAGTCATCATGATGTGTCTTTCATCCAACCTTGTCCATCCACAATTTTTTGATCCTTAGGTCAGGCTTAACAAATATATTGCAGTATGTAGAAGCAAGTTTTATCTTTTGATTTTCTCCAGATACAATTGTGATAAAAAATAAGTAAATAAGAAACACAGAAAGAAATGTAATAATTGGCTCCTGGCTAAATTGGCCCTAGTATATGTATGAATGTGAGTTAGGGAACTTAGATTGTTCGCCCCTTGAGGGTTAGGGACTGATGTGAATGTACAATATATATGTAAAGCACTACTTAAATTGATGGCGCTATACAAGTACCTATAATAAATAAAATAAATAAATAATGTTACTAACTCTCTGAAATAAGAGACAGTACACTAGTTTACGACCAAAATTAAGGGCCCTTCCACACTGTTGGACTCCGCCAAGCGGTTCCGCCTGCTCAGCAGGTGAACTGTCTGCTGGTCCCCGCTGAGCAGGTGGATGACAGCTTCATGTCCACACCACTTGATCAGAATGGACACAAACAAAGCCCGCTGTTCTCTCTCTGGGGCGGTCGGATGTAAGCAGACCACCTGTCCATTTACATCCCTCTGTTTTTAGGGGATTGAATGCAGGAGGGTGTAAATGGACACGTGTCTATTTACATCTGCCTCCTCATAGAGAACAATGGGTGGTCCAATCAGGTCTGCCTGAAAAAAAAGATAGGCAGACCCGAACAGTCCACCCATGTGACAGGGCCCTAAAGCGGATCTTCACCCTCTAAGTGAACTTTCCTCCAATCCACCCTTCCTCCCCTATACTTCATGAATAGCACTGTCTTTTTTTGTTGTATTTACTATTTTTTAATGAAAATATGAGTCTCTGACCCCCTCCCCATGCACGTCACTCACCTAGGCAAATTATGTGCACAGTGCTCTCTGTGCCTCTTGTGGTATGCACATCACATATCCCAGAAGGCATAGTCCTTCATTCAGAAAGGAGGAGGAGGGCATGCCCATAGCTGCGTCATCGGGAGGCCGACTGACTTTTTGATGTCGCAAGCAACATATCAGTGGGGGAACGAGCAGTGGCAGAAGGCAAGAGGATCTCAGCGGGACAATGCTGGATCCTCTGGATGGGTGAGTATCTGAAATGCGCAGCACAAACCACCTGGTAAACGGGTAAAAAAAAAATGGGGGGGAGGGGAACAAAGATCCGCTTTAAATTTGCATTGTAAAAGAAAAATAAAATGACACTGTACATTTAGTCTTGTAGTTCACATATGTAGTGCTACCCTCGTGCGGGCTGCTGTGTTGTGGGTATCCCTAAGCCTCTCCCCACACAGCCTGGCAACAGGTATTTCTCGCACCAACTTGCATCCAAAGACAATGACCAGGACCAGTCCATGAGCTTGGTTTTATTTTATTAGGGGAAATCAACTTGAATGGGGAATAAGGATTATGGTATTCCCAGTTTGGCTTGAAACAATGGAAGGGGGGCATTTCCCTTTTATGTACAAAGGTAGATCCTAGACTTTTTTTTTCTTGAAAGACGTCAGTCGCCACAGATCAGTAGCAGATGCCCTTTATGGGCGAGGAACTAGCACTCACTTTACTTCTCGTAGCTACATGCAGAGACGTCTTCTCTCCCCTCATAGAGCTGCTCCCAGCTCCACAGCCTGCAAGCACTACCAGCCCTCCTGGCTTCTCAGAAGATCTCCAAGGACAAGGATTAAGGATTGAGACCAATGCTGTCCTTAGAAAGCTTGATACGTGTGGCAGTCTTTCCCCTTTTAGAACCCAGAGTGTGCCACTGTACTTGCACTGTTCTCTTTGCTCCCTGCTGCTCCAGGCCTTGATCTTATTCATGCCTCTCCGCTGAATGTATCCTTCTGAGCCAGCCCAAGCAAAACCTAAACGCTGGCCCCCCCCCAGACCTAGGGGACCCCTCCTAGGCGAAAATCTCCTCAACACTCCATCTTCCACCTGACTCCTCTGTCAGCCTATCCACCACTCTACCAGGGCCTCCAAACCCAGGTTTGGCCAGACAACCCCATGAATATGCAGATTAGGCCTCCAACCCTTCCTGCTTACTGACTTCCAGAAGGTTCTATGGTCCTCCAGAGTCTGGAAGAGGCGATAGAGCCGCAACCTGTTGAGTCCTCCAGCTGACCTGCAATAACCCGACCTTAGTCACATGACTCACAAAACTACCATAAGTTCCACACAATGATTTTGCTTATAATACATTACACTATTCTAGTAGCACACTGGAAGGTGCTACACATGCATTTACCACAATGCACAGCCAGGTAATTAATTCCTAATTCAGCAATTCGGCTTCCTCCCTAAATTCAGCTTGTTGATTGGATAATGACTCAGCATGACCATCTCTATCCAATGAATAAATATCTAGTAAAAGATCGCACAACTCTGTGCCAACATCCCTAACCTGAGAAAAAATAATGGGTGTCACACACCAGAGTTCTGGTAGGTCGATGTGGAACATGCTGCCTTCCATTTACTTTTGCCCTCTTTGTGAGCTTGTTTATATGGCCTCAGTCTGCATATGCCTCTCCTGCTGGGTAGGTTCTTGTGACCAGAACGTGAAACAAGGGGTCTCCTTGCACTTTTTTTTTAAATTTACTCAGCTAATCTTCTTTGTATTATTTGTAGTGCACCTTAAGGTGTAGAATGTGTAGTGCTCCCAATGCATTTGTGTGTATGGAAATAAAAGCTATTAGAAGGAGTTTGAGCTTTATTCACTTTTTTCAACACACTGCTATTATTTTGAACACAACTGTACCTTCCTCTTTCTCCGGTGACGCTCTTGACCCCTATCTTACTGATATGTTGACATACATTAATAAGACAGCGTTACCCGTTATTGATGCACAGGATGCCTCGGACCTTGAGGAACCCTTATAGGCGATAGAAGTACTGGGTGCAATCAGAGGCTTAAAACCCAGAAAATGCCCCGGCCCCGACGGGTTCTCTCTCAGGTTTTACAAATTTTTCACCCCCTTATTGGCCCTGCTTCTAGCCAAGGCCTTCAACGCCATCCCTTCCCTTCCCACCTCCCTTCCAAGGACTTACTATCCGCCAATATCTCTGTTATTCTTAAACCATGTAAAGACCCCTCCCAATGCAGTAGTTATTGCTCGATATCTCTCCTTAATTTAGACATCAAACTGTTCACAAAGATCATGGCAACTCGTTTGTCCTCACTCTTACTCTCTTTAATCCACAAAGATCAGGTGGGCTTTGTCTCTGGCAGAGAAGCCAGGGACAATACCACCAAAACTATTCATCTCATCTCCTATATTCAACAACACAATTTAAAGGCATGCCTCCTCTCATTTGTCACCAAGAAGGCTTTTTGATCGAATTGTGCTTCATTGGCCAGCAAACTCGCCTGACCTGAACCCCATAGAGAATCTATGGGGCATTGCCAAGAGAAAGATGAGAGACATGAGACCGAACAATGCAGAAGAGCTGAAGGCCGCTATTGAAGCATCCTGGTCTTTCATAACACCTCAGCAGTGCCACAGGCTGATAGCTTACATGCCACGCCGCATTGAGGCAGTAATTGCTGCAAAAGGGGCCCAAACCAAGTACTGAGTACATATGCATGCTTATACTTTTCAGAGGTCCGATATTGTTCTATGTACAGTCCTTGTTTTATTGATTGCATGTAATATTCTAATTTTCTGAGATTGTGGATTTGGGGTTTTCATGAGCTGTAAGCCATAATCATCACAATTATGACAAATCACGGCTTGAACTATCTTGCTTTGCATGTAATGAGTCTATCTCATATATTAGTTTCACCTTTTAAGTTGCATTACTGAAATAAATGAACTTTTGCACGATATTCTAATTTTTCGAGTTTCACCTGTATACCTCACTCCCCTGAATACTAGAGGAATTTGGCAGGTTTGGAACCTACAGCAATTTTAAATTGAATATAGCAAAAACTGAGACCTTGAACATCACTCTTCCCGCTAGCACAATGTCACTTTTATGTAAGGGTGTGGGGCATGGATAAATACTGATGTGCAATGTTAAACTGCAATATGTTCTTTGGTCAGTAGATGGCAGCAAAATACAAGAATCGATTTTGCATTGAGGTTTACTAAGACAAAAACTAATGCTTATTTAACTTATAAAGTTTAATGAATGCTAATTTAGGGGCCGAGTAGGACCCTCAGAAGGGTCATAGTAAACTGTAAATGCGGGTTTGAGGCTGCAATTAGGAAATTATTTACTGCATCACAAACTCTCTGGGAAGGGGGGGAGTTCCAATGGAGAGCAGGAAGTGAGAGGGGTCTGTGTCTGGCTGGTGTATGCTGAGGATGTCTGGAGAATCTGTGTGGAGCCTGGTAGAGGATTTACAGCTCACAGTGGAGTCTGGTGACAGCACCCAGGGAAGATTCACCACGATGAGACCGGGAAACAAGTGACTTTATGGTCCGGTTCTGGAGTGGACCAGTGGATCAGGAAAAAGCACCAAGAGCCTGCCAAGGAAATGTAAGTGCGGCTTTGCCGCAGCACATCGCACCACACATATTCAGTGACATTTTGGATATACCAGAAAGCTACAAGAGACATACTCCACTTTCCTTTGGATTACAAATAGTATTGCGCAATACTTAGGGTGCACCCCAACGTTATATCTTGCTCAGGAACATTCAGGCGCAGCCAGGCTGCTTTCTGGACATGGGAAAAGTCCGCAAGTATGGGGTTAGTGTTAGACAGTATTATTCTTACTGTATGGTTATGCGCTGTTATCATTCTGTTTATGTATGCTCAACTACTTGTTCACTATAACTGTTCAGTAAACGTAATTGTTGTAAAAGAACCGCTGTCTGTGTCTGTGTGGCATCATGTACCTTCTGAATCTGTGGGTCCAGCCCTTGTTTCTTTCATTTACGTTCCAATTTCTCCTTTCAATGGCAACCTAAGGCCATCTCCTACCTAGGCGTTACTATTCCCTTCAATCTCTCAGATCTATATACGCTTAATTATGTAGCCCTATTATCCCACATTTGTAAAGACCTAACATCCTGGGGAGCTTCCTCCTTACCCTCGTTTGGGCGCATCAATACCCTAAAAATGGATACTCTTCCAAAATTGCTCTGTTTTCCAGACGATCCCTGTTTCAATGCCTAGGAGTTTCTTCCTCACGTTACGCTCCCTGTCGATCCGTTTTATTTGGTAGCCCATTCTTTCATTCATTCTAATTCGGGCCTACCTAACCTTCTGGGTGGTACGGGTGACTGACTTACTGCTCTACATCTGTCCTCATTTTGTAGACACTTGCACTCTGCCTCTCAAGTTCATCATCCACTCACTGAATATGAGCAGTTATGCTCCCTTTCCATGTTACCCAGACATCTATTAGCCTCCCTTTACAAAATACTACACTCCTAGATTCATGTCGACTTTCCACCTTACAACAAAGTGTGGTCTGTGGATATGGGTAAAGATTTGTCGGATGCCGAGTGGCAGACTATTTTACACATAAATCTTCCAGCTCCTGCTACACACAGGAGTAAAATTTTAAGCTTCTCTCACAATGGTACAGGGATCCCTCCTCCTTACATAAGATTTTCCCTTCTCCATCCAACATTTGTTGGCAGTGTGGTGCTGAGGAGGGTACTCACTTACATATCTGGTAGGGTAGTGATCGAACTGGGCCCTTCTGGTCCCAGGTTTTTGACATATACAACAAAATATATGGCAAGTCCTTGACCCCTTCTCCAGAAATCGCTCTCCTGTCTATGCTGCCAGGCTCATTAACTACCCAGACAAAATGCTTATTGCGTTTTTTTCCTTTCTGCTGCATGACAACTGAGACCCTTTTATTGGAAAACTATAGCCACCCCTTCTTTCCCGACCCACCATTTCTCCTCAACTGCCCTTAAGGAGATGCTGCCACATGAAGTACACAGTTGAGGCCTCACCCTCATAGATAGATGGGCTAGTTGCGCAACACTTCTTGGCACATCTCTCCACCCCGCACTTTGTCTCATCCTGTTTCACTCCCCCAACATCTGGCCTATGTGTCCGTTTGCTCCAACCTCTTATTTCAATCTTCCTCATGTTGATGCTCCCCGTTTCGGTCTTGACTCTTGCATCCCTCCACCCCTTCTCAACCCACTACCTTCCCTCCTCCCAAATTTTTTTTATTGTTCCCAATTCAAGAAAGATGGGCAGCGCTTGGATCAAAGTATAAGGAAGAACATAGAGTTGCCTTTCCTCCTTTTTCCTACTTCTGCGAGTTTATCAAAAGAATTGCAGACACTAAGAATGACCCAAGTTTCTCATATGGGGACTGCAACGTTCTCAGTACACTCTCTCCAAGACCTTCAAACACGCATATGTTGCACAGAGACCGTAGAGGTCCAGCGTGAGTGAAAAGGACTAATGTTCTACCTGCCCATGCTACAGTTCTTGAAAAGACTGATCAAAACAAGAGAACTGAGGACCCAAATCACCAGTGTCCAATACATAACAAACCACATCCATTTAAGAAATGTATTGGCTTCAGAAAGAACCCTCCAAGAATGTAAGGAACTTTTGAAGAAATTTGGGGTTTGCTACAAATGCTGTGCCTCCACAGAACACTTTGCAAAGGACTGTAAAGCGATCATCAAATGTATAGAGTGTGACAGTGATGACCATATGCAAGCTCTTCATCAATATTCGCACAACTCTACTATGCTCACAAACAATCTTCCTGAGGCAAAGTAAGGCGGGGAGCGCCCAGATCACGCAGCACCTACCACCCCAGTGTTCTCTACATGTACAGAGGTCTGTGGGGAAGGATTCTGCGACAAATCCTGTGCAAAGATATGTGTCACGGTGTAAGGTCAGGTTCAGAGACCAGTTGCTATAGCAGTAAAAGGCTTACCTGGAACCAGCAGGATAGGTACACCAGCGGATCCCCCTGGGAATGACGCAGGCTCACCTGAGGTGCGGGGTCTAAGTATTAACCGATATTCACCAGAGCTCCTAATGGTGGAGATGGATTGGGCTGCGTGTTAATACCAGGTCGCAGATCTCAGGATCACCCCACCAGGGAATGAGCAGACTGGGAACCAATAGCGGATCAACAGGTTAGGGATCAGACGAAAGCAGAGTCGGTCACAAGCCAAGGGTCGGTCACAAATGGTAGCAGATCAATCGTGGTCAGGAACAAGCCAAAGGTCAGTAGCGGAGGTGTAGACAGCAGCAGGAACAGTAGCAGGATATTGGCTGGAAAGGCACAATAATCTGGCAAGGAGGAAGTCCAAGGACATGGCTTATATAGGAAGTTCATGGGAGGAGCAAGGAGTTCAAGGTTCAAGAGCAAACAAGGCACAAGGCAGGATTATCCAATAGATGAGGCAAAGTGTTGTCCAGCATCCCAGGTAGCTCAGTGAGTAGAGTTACTGCCTGACACAGTAGAAGTCCCAGGTTCAAGTCCAGGCCCTGACAATATGCTTGGTCCGTGTATACCCCAAAGGTCAACCTGAAAAGGCCATAAGACTGTGTACTATTCTGGATGATCAGAGTAACAGATCTCTTGCAAGAACACAGTTTTTTGAACGTTGAACATAACTGGTGATGCTCTGCCTTATACTCTAAGCACTTGTTCCGGCACTACAGAAGTCTTAGGTAGGAGAGCCAGTGGTCTTGTAGTTGCTCCTCTGAATGACAATGTGGAAATATCTTTGCCCACTATCACCGAGTGCAACCAGATTCCAAACACCAAAGAGGAGATCCCTACTCCTGAAACTGCTTTTCTCCATTCTCACTTAAAGCACATAGCCAACCAAATACCAGCCTGATATCCTGCTGTTACTTGGTCGAGACATCTTAAGGGTACACAAAGTTCATCAGCAAATCAACGGTCCACACAATGCACCATATGCTCAGCGTCTGGATCTAGGATGGGTCATAGGCAATGTCTGCCTAGACAAGGACAGGAGGTCCTACTCAGTCTCTTCCTTTAAACCACATTTCCTGTCAAATGGACGAACAACTTGTTCTGCACAACAACCACATAAATATATTGTGAAAGAAAGACTGAAATAGGTGCACAAGAGCACATCATACTAGACAATAAGAAAGCTCTTAATCTCTGGGATGACATCGGCAACACAGTGTTCGAGGTAACCACTAAACACAATGAGTTGGCAGCTACTATAGAAGACAAAGAATTCTTGAAAACCATGAGTAAAGAGTTCTACCAAGATGATTCCAACAGTTGGGTAGCACCTCTACCATTTCGTACCCAAAGAAAGAGACTACCAAACAACAGGGTACATGCAGAATCACGGTTTGTTCTTTAAATCACAGTTTGAACCAGAAGCCTGAGATGAAAAAGCACTTTGTGGACTGTATGCAGAAGGTGTTTGAGAGAGATCATGCTGAGCCTGCACCTCCTCTTATGGAAGGAGAAAAATATTGGTATCTACCATGCTTTGGTGTCTACCATCCTCGCAAGCCTGATCAGATTAGGGTGGTCTTTGACTCAAGTGCTCGTCATGAAGGAGTCTCCCTCAATGACAATCTTCTCACTGGGCCTATTCTGAACAACAATCTCATAGGAGTTTTACTTCGCTTCAGACAAGAGCCAATTGCTGTTATGGCTGACATTCAGCAGATGTTCCACTGTTTCATCGTCTACGAAGACTACAGAAACTTCCTCAGGTTTCGATGATACCACAATAATGTCAATGATGAACTCATAGACTACCGAATGAAGGTACATGTTTTCGGTAACAGTCCTTCACCTGCAGTAGCAATTTATGGACTGAGGAAAACAGCTCAAAAGGGTGAGAAAGAATTTGGATCTGATGCAAGACAGTTCATCGAAAGGAATTTCTATGTAGACAATGGACTCAAATCTCTGCCCGATGAAGAAGAAGCTATTGACCTTCTTACTAGAACCCAGAACATGCTTGCCACTGCGAACCTCAGACTTCAGAAAATCATCTCTAACAGTGACAAGATCATGATAGCCTTTCCTTCTGATTTACAGAACACAGTCTTGGATTGCTTTGAAATGTTAAACAAGACACATTCACATTTCAAGCAACAGCCTGTGACAAGCCCTTCACAAAGTGAGGAGTATTGTCTACAGTAAACAGTAAACAGCATTTATGATCCCTTAGGTTTCATTACACCTCTCACCAGTAAGAGACTGCTGAGACAACTTACTTCTGAAAGCTCAGACTGGGATACCCCCTTACCCAAGGAGAAACAACAAAGGTGGGAATCCTGGAAACAGTCTCTAAAAGCATTAGAACAACTCCAGATACCATACTCCTACACCCAAGCATCCTTAAAGAATGCCACCAGAAGAGAGATTCATGTCTTCTCTACGCATGAACAATGGCACTATGTTCGCACTAGCCTTAACCCTGCTGACTGCGGCAGTCGTGCAGTACCGACTACTGCACTTCGGGACACATCTTGGCTATATCCACCATGAAAGAAGGTTCTGCACACCTTTACTTCAGGCCTATAAAGGAACTAGTACTTCCTTTGCCCAAAGAGGAACACAAGTCATCAACCTGAATTAAAGGGAGGTAAGAAGGAATGTGCATGTTGCTGCCTTCCCCTCTGAATATGGATTTCCATGTCTCAGCCTGGATTTTCGAGACCAACATCTGCAAGTATTATGCTAAATGTTTGCATTGTTTTCCTTTGTTCTTCCCTTCCCTCTTGTTTTGCAGATGTTTCTGGAAAGAATCTTCATTATTTATATTGGATTTGAACTAAAGTTTATTATAATAGAAATCATAGATTTCGACAGGGAGTGTCATGTTTCACATGACTGTCATATTGACGGTCATATGCCTTTAAGTGTTTCTATATTTTGTTTCTGCTCCTTCTTTTCCATTGGTTTATTTAATGCTTTTTAGATAGCCCAACCCCCTTTCCCAGAAATGCATTGCAGCAATAGCCTCATGTCATGAAGCAGGTCACATTATGATCTTTTGACCTATCGAATGTTCATTGTTGTAAGATTCTCTCAGTTTATGGAATAAACTTAACAAGATCTACAAGATGTCTTATCGATTGAGTCACTGACTTTGGTATCCAACTGAGGTTGAAGTTATCGCTATCTCATCACAACTGTAAGTTACAGAGATCACACTATCAATGCTTAGATTGGAGAGACAGAGCACCTCATAAAGACTGAAGGACAGTAAACTGGCCCTTTGTTTGGAGACCCCTGGCCTAGGCCAAAAAAACAAGAAGTAACTGGAGAAATGAAAAAAAACAAAACGTTTGAGACAAGTAAATATGATCTAATTTACTAATGCTAGAAGCATAAGGATTATAAATATATGGCACCCTCCTAGGTAGATGCTAGGATTAGGTAGATTTAGTTATGGCTCACTGTATCCAGTGGGGATGTGTTTTTTGTTAGGCAACTTTAGCTTTGTCTCACTGTAATCAATGTAGGCAAATTTAGCAGACTGTGTTCTTCTATTGTTGTGACTTAGATGACGTTCAGAGCACATTTTATGCCCAATTCATGCAAAACTCCACGTAATCCCAAGGGGTTCACATACTTTTTCTTGCAACTGTAGATACCAAACATTACATTCTTTAAAACTGCGCATGCCCCTTGCAATGGCGACAAACTGCATACATTTTTAATATCCATAGGCAATGCTTTAAAAGCCTTTAAAAGCTACCATTTTAGATTTACAGAGGAGGTCTAGTGTTAGAATTACTGCCCTTGATCTGACATTCACTGTGATACATCACATGTATGGTGCAACCGCTGTTTACATACATACAGGGTCAACGCTTGTGCACACAGGTGTGTGTGTATGGGAGGAGCGAGGTTTTTTTTCTATTTTTACACTGTACCTTTTCATTTTTTTTTTATCACTTTTAATGCTATCACAGGTAATGCAAATATCCCCTATAACTTCAATGGGCATTGTCATGTATTCTTTTTTGGGAAATCTGGGGTCTGTCAGGTTCTAGATATCTCCTCTGCCCTTACATTATCTAATCAAACCAAAATCAGTGTGATCAGATGCTTTCCCAATTTACAAATGGCGCTGTTTATATCCTGTGAAACTGAAGTGATGAAATGCTCGTAGCTTCCGAATTCTTAGACTATAGAGATGATTGGCACCACTCTGGTCTCCAATCAGCTCTATGGTCAGCTGGCAAAAACACCGGCTGCATTCTCAGGTTCCCCTGATGGCACGGGACTGCCCAAGAAGGCCGTGGAAGGCAGCGGGGGAAGGGGGCATCATCTCCCGCTGCTTGTAAAAGCAATCCTTCAGCTAATTAGCCACTAGGATTGCTTTTACATGAAAGCCGATCACCGGCTGAAAAAAACGATACCAGGATGATGCCTGCAGCTGTAGGCATCATCCTGGTATAACCATTCAAAGTCCAGTGATGTACCAGTACGTCGCTGGTCCTTTTAGGGTGTATATGCTATGTTCTTTTTTTTTTTTTGTATGCAGCCTGTGGACTGAATGAAAAAAAGAGAAGAAATCTCTGCCAGAAAAAGTATGTGGTATGCCCACCATTAGAATATACCGCCCTGCATCCACCCACTTCTAATGGTGGGCACACTTTAGGTCACACTTTGCCACATGCGCCAGTTCCAAGATTGTACAAATGTCTAAATAGTGGCACGCTTGAATAAAAATTGTCCACGTATAAGTGGTACCTCATATGGAAAAAGGATCCCAAGTCCCAAACTATCTTGCCACTGCTCCCCATGTAGTCTGGGAATCCGGGGGGCTCCCCGTGACTATCTTTTCTCTCGTAAATCCAGACTTATAAGTATAGCCTGTTGCCCTCTCACAGGTCTTCTACATCTTGACCCCATATCTGGCACGCTTGCTGGGGAGAAATTGTTTGAATGCAAGGCGGCCAGAAAAATTAATAAGGGACTCATCAACGCAGATGTTTTGCTGGGGAGTATAGACATCTGCAAATTTTAGGTCAAGGTGATTTGCGAGGGGCTGAATTTTGTGGAGCTGATCAAATTCAGGGTCACCCCGAGGATGACAGAGTGTATTGTCGTTGAAATGCATAAAACACATTATACTCTCATATCTATGCCTGGCCATGGCAGCCGAGAACACGGGCATATGATGAATCGGGTCTGCGGACCAATACAACCGCAATTCATTTCTTTTAGTAATGTCCATGTTGAGGGTTAGGCCCAAAAAAAATGTAAATTCGGAAACCGTAATGAGTTTCCATGCGACTTGTCTGGCAAGGTTTGAATTTGGGTTGGCGGCGATAAATTGTGCATAAAAATTGCTTTGATCCACAATCAACGCATACAGATATTCTGTGAAAAACAGCTCCAAAAATCAAGGGAAGTAGTTAAATTTGCTGTTTCCATCTTAATTCCGGGTTGGACAGTGAATGGGGGAAGTACGGGTGCTGCAGAATTTGTGGGCTGTCAGTCAGGATTTGCAAGCACATCCAGAAGGATACTAGAAGCTCTATGGGCCTGTGTGCGAATTCTTGGTGGCTACGGGACAATACTTGTGCTTGCCACCGCACCGGCTTGTACTGGACTTATGGGACTTGCTATGTCACCAAGTCATACTGCAGTGCTGGTATTATTATTATACAGGATTTAAATAGCGCCAACAGTTTGCTCAGCGCTTTACAGTATAACGGGAGACAATAAAGCAACAATACAGTTCAATACAAGAGGGTTAGGAGGGCCCTGATCTTGGGAGCTTACAATCTAAGAGGTATGTGAAAGACCAAGATGTATTAGACCGCTGGTATTCGTCAGTTCACCAAAAGGTAGCGCGGCACTAGTACTGGCACTCTGCTGCATATGAGAGTCCTCAAAATTTACTGACAAGTGCTAACAGAGATCAGGCCTGATTCTGCGAACACTGCGGTTTTGTGTGCAATGTATCAAGTGACAGTGACCTACTGACACTGCACTTGCTGGGGGAGAAAAGGGGGAGGGGGTAAGCGTAGGGACTAAACGCAGGTGCTGGCAGGTGTCGGGGATGATCCCGCTAATGCTGCATTTTTGGGGACGCTATACTAATGTGAACGCTGGTATAGTGCTGATCTGATTAAAGATATTGATCCGTTCAGACACTATACTAGCAGTAGAGGTTTATTGTGCATGAGCGTGCTCCTGGCAATCAAGGGGTTAAATGTGATGACTGGTGTACTGATGGGCAATCTGACGCTATCTGGGAGGGGCGTGAAAACCACGGGAGCGCGAATCACGTGTGTGTGTATATATATGTATATATATATATATATATATATGTGATGTTGCGCACACATGCCGCCCTGTAGCAGTATTTCTGCTATAGGGCGGTCAGGAAGCGGTTACATAAGCGGTTTGTGTTACGTCACTGCGTTACTTTAACTGACAAATGTGCAGTCATGCAACACTGCCCCACAAATTAAATTTACGTCCTTTTTTTCCTACGAATTGAGCTTTCTTTCTGTGGTATTTGATTGCCTGTGCGTTTTTTATTTTTTGCAGTATAAAAAAAAGGCTGAAAATTTTGAAAAAAAAACTTTTTTTCTATAAAACATGTCCAGTAGAAAAATTTTAATTCAAATTTCATCATAAATTTTGGCCAAAATGTATTCTGCTACATGTCTTTGCTAAAAAAAATCCCAATAAGTGTAAATTAATTGGTTTACATGAAAGTTATAGCGTCTACAAATGGCGGGAAAGATACTGGGATTTTTTTTTTATACTAATAATTGCGGCGATCAGCGACTTATGGCGGTGATCAGCAATTTATGACAGTGATCAGCGACTTATGGCGGGACTGCGGCGGACATTTTGACACTGGGGGAAACTGCCTTGGGGTCACTGACATCCCCAGTGACATCAATACAATGATCAGTGCAAAAAAAAAAAACACTGACACTGTACTAATGGCACTGGGGAGGGAGGGGTTAACGTTTTTGGCAATCAAAGGGTTAACTGTGTAAGGGGAGTGTTTTACTAGTGGGCGGGGGGTGTGTACTGCACAGGAACATGCTGATCCCGAGAGCTAAACTCCTCTCTCAGGATCAGTGTGTTAGGAAATGACAGGGAGCAGAGCTGCATTGTAAACAATGCAGTTGTGCTCTGTGTCACTGTTTGCCAGCAATCGCCAGGACCCGGCGGGTAATGGCCGGCTGGGACCCGGTGATTGACGCCCACGATCGGCGGGACGGGCAGGGCAAAAAGTTTTGTAAAATTCTGTTTTAAAACATGATTTTGCCCAGCAGTGCCACCTTTTACACAGTGGCTGAACGGCAAGCAGTTAATTCTGATTTAAAGCTGTCAGCAGATCAGCCTCTAGAAATTCATCAGTGCCTAAAAATGGAGAGCAACTGAGCATGTGCAGAGCAGGGTGAGACAGTGTATTACTGGATTTTAAACAGTATAAACACTTATTTTTAATGTTTTACATAGCTATACCTGCAAAAGGGGCCAGCATGAAGTGATCCAGCAGGACTTAATTGTCTGAATAAAGTTCCACTTTAACTGAATAGGATGAGAATAGAAGCTGATTGATTGCCATGCAGAGCTACTCTGGATTCTGGCTGTTCCAGTTTTGATAAATTCTCCTGATTGAATATACATTTGTTTTCTGCTGAACTCTGAATCATACAGTATGAGGACATTTGTCTTACAAATCACATTCCAAGTTTTATCTCTATAGGAATCTTTTTTGTTACAGAAAATTACCCCATCACAAAGCCAGATAAACGTTTATTTTTCCTGCATGAAAGGGTACA
The DNA here is from genome assembly GCF_062004578.1 of Staurois parvus. NCBI lineage: Eukaryota > Metazoa > Chordata > Amphibia > Anura > Ranidae > Staurois > Staurois parvus. The sequence goes on along the minus strand of NW_028318466.1, from coordinate 3,313,402 downwards.
TTATGTTTTATAGAAATGCTATTAAGCTTCACCGGAGCATTTTGTATGATCAGATTTAAAATTTTTGCTGATTTGCCTCATTTGTGATTCATGGCTGTGACTCGGCGGAGCAGTTGACAGGGGAGAGATCTGAATGTAAACAACACAGATCTCTCTCCTGTCAGCGGGAACCTGCTGCTTTCTATCGCTCTGCAAAGCAGAGCGATAGAAAGCAGCACATCCTCTAGTAAAACAGCACACAGTAAGCACAAAGCAGTACACAGTTAACCCTTTGATCGCCCCAGATGTTAACCCCTTCCTGCCCAGTGTCATTAGTACAGTGTCAGTGCTTTTTATTAGCACTGCTCACTGTATTAGTGTCACTGGGGATGTCAGTGGCAGTTAGTTCCCATCCATTGTCAGTGTCAGAATGCCGCAGTCCTGTAGTCCCGTTATAGGTCGCTGATCACCGCCATTGCTAGTATAAAAAAAAATTAATTAAAATTCCTGTATATATACTGCCATTTGTAGACACTATAATTACAAGTAAACCAATTAATATATACAGTTGTGTTCAAAATAATAGCAGTCGGACATCACTAACCTGATCAATCACTGTTTTTGGTAGAAATGAGATTTCTACATGGCAAATAATTTACTAGCAGGTGTAGTAGAGTAAAAGAAATCCAATAGACCCAACAGTCATGACATGCATGCTGCTGATTCTGTTTAATTGAAAGGGGCATGTTCAAAATAATAGCAGTGTGGAGTTCTATTAATGAGGTCATTCATTCTTTGAAAAACAGGTGGCAGTTATTGCCCTTATTTAAGGAAGGAAGGCAGCAAATGTTGTACATGCTGGTTACAGTGCATTTCTCTCTGAAATTCTAAGGAAAATGGGTCGTTCCAGACATTGCTCAAAAGAACAGCGTACCTTGATTAAAAAGTTGATTGGAGAGGGAAAAACATAGAAGTGCAGAAAATGATAGCCTGCTCAGCTAAAATGATCGCAAATGCTTTAAAATGGCAACCAAAACCTGAAAGACGTGGAAGAAAGCGAAAAACTACCATTTGAATGGATAGAAGCATAGCCAAAATGGCAAGGACTCAGCCAACAATCAGCTCTAGGAAGATCAAAGAAGGTCTAAAGTTACCTGTGAGTACTGTTACAATTAGAAGACACCTATGTGAAGCCAAGCTATCTGCAAGAAGCCCCCGCAAAGTCCCACTGTTGAGAAAAATACATGCGCTGAAGAGGTTACAATTTGCCAAAGAGCACATTGATTGGCCTAAAGAGAAATGGCGCAACATTTTGTGGACTGATGAAAGTAAGTTTGTTCTTTTTGGGTCTAGTGGCCGGAGACAGTTTGTCAGACGACCCCCAAACACTGAATTCAAGCCACAGTACACTGTGAAGACAGTGAAGCATGGTTGCGCAAGCATCATGATATGGGGATGTTTCTCATACTACGGTGTTGGGCCTATTTATCGCATACCAGGGATCATGGATCAGTTTGAATACATCAGAATACTTGAAGAGGTCATGCTGCCTTATGCTGAAGAGGAAATGCCCTTGAAATGGGTGTTCCAACAAGACAACGACCCCAAACACACCAGTAAACGTGCAACATCTTGGTTCCAGACCAACAAGATTGACGTTATGGAGTGGCCAGCCCAATCCCCGGATCTTAATCCAATAGAAAACTTGTGGGGTGACATCAAAAATGCAGTTTCTGAGGCACAACCAAGAAATAGAGAAGAACTGTGGAATGTAGTCCAATCATCCTGGGCTGGAATACCTGTTCACAGGTGCCAGAAGTTGGTTGACTCCATGCAACACAGATGTACAGCAGTTCTCAGAAACAGTGCTTATACAACTAAATATTCATTAAGTGATTCAAAGGAAAGCAAAATATTCAAACATTTTTCAGTTTTTCAGTTTATATAGTGAATCTACTATTCACTTTTCTTCAATTTTTTTAGAGGAACAACACAAATTTGATAAATTTTTCTTCATGTTTTGATTTGGAATAGAATGTGTAGTGTTCCCAATGCATTTGTGTGTATGGAAATAAAAGCTATTAGAAGGATTTTGAGCTTTATTCACTTTTTTCAACACACTGCTATTATTTTGAACACAACTGTACTTATTGGGATTTTTTTTTACCAAAAACATGTAGCAGAATACCTTTTGGCCTAAATTTATGAATACATTTTAGTTTTTTTTACTTTTTTTATTGGATATATTATATAGCCAGATTTCAAAATTGTCTGTATTTTTAGTTTATAGTGAAAAAAAAGCAGGAGTGATCAAATACCACCAAAAGAAAGCTCTATTTGTGGGAAAAAAATTTGTTCATTTATTTACAGCGTTGTCTGACCAGGCAGTTGTCAGTTAAAGTAACGCAGTGCCGTATCGCAAAAAATAGCATGGTCATGAAGGAGGGTAAATCTTCTGGAAGGCAAGTGGTTTTTAAGGAGTTGTCTTTCTGCCAATGAGGGAGGACAGCTCACAAGACAGCAGTTCCCTAACATATATGTTCAGGTAGAATATGGCACAGTATTCCCCAAATTTACAAAAGGGTTATTTGATTGACTAGAGAAGGAATTTACTTCCTTTTTTCTGAAGTCCCTAAACTCTCCTCTGTTATCCTATGTATCCATGTACACATAGTCGTTTAGAGGACGTTACAGGCAGCTGAGTTTACTGGCATTTCTCTAAAAGCACAAAAACTGCAATCAGGACAAGAGTTTACTGGCATTTAAAAATGCCAAATGTACATAAACATGTCTAAATGCACCTAAAAGCTAGGCATGTTTAGCACTTCAGCATTTATTCATTTCAATGCCTAGAATAAGTTAAAATTATGGCCAATGAAATAAATAAACTCCCAAAACCAAATGCTGCTAAACTCACCTAAACTGGTTTGGAAAAATGCAGCTTATGTGAGTTATTAAGAGCGTTTACAATAAACCAGTGTGAATGAAGCCTAAGGCATTGTGGTACTCACCATTATAAATATAACTTATTCAGATTCTTCCTAGATTGCCCTTTTAGGCCCACAGCAACTCCCACAAAAGAAACAAGCTGAAGCTATGTAACATTATGTTTATTGATACCTATGATGCAATACCATCCTTCTAGGTGTCGAAATATCAACTAAGTACCAATCTATGATTCTAGGCTGAAGCTATGTACCATTATTTCTATTGCTACCTATGATGCAACACTATTTATTTAGGTGTCAGCAACTATTCACAATTTAACCTGGATGTATTGAGGTTGTAGCTACCGGTGATCTGTAGCTGGTGCCCATGATGCCCATTTGCATCTTGGACATCAATGGCAATCACTGTGGCTTTTTTCATCAATTGAATTTATGCTCTTTTATGTATGTGTTTGATGGTCATGTTCCACCTGTTGGTGGTTTTTTAACCTAATAAAAGGTGTTCAATTTTATTAATAGTCTTTATATTATTTTGTATAACCAATGTTGATTTATATGGTTTGGTATCCCAAAAGCCCCACTAGTTATTCTTGGTTAGGGTCTTATTTAATATATATTCATAGTAGCGTATACTCACCTTGAGCATTGTATGTCTTGTTTACGATCACATAGGAGGAGGGAAGGTGGCTGCTTACCATTCATCAGCACCTGTATACCAACCATTTATCCATATCTATGTTATGTCATTTGGATATCATGGAATAAGAGATATTGTGGTGAACTGGAGGAGATGTTTGTCATCCAGTATATAAGTTGATCGTCTTGTGGATAACAACTCTTAAGCGATTAAGCCAACCATGAGAATGGGAGGCATATCCATGTGGTGAGTGCACACCCGAGAGGGGGAAACTATATATTTTACTTACGTGGTGATTGTATTTGAAGAATCTGAATCATCTTGGGATAAAAAAAGGACTTTTCTTTGGACTCTTTTCACTTGTATGAGTTTTCACTTTGAAAATGTATGTTTATGATATTTTGCGCTACTGAATCACTTAGAGTATACATATATACTAAATGCAGTTTGATTGGTCTCCTGCAGATGCCAACAGCCAGGGGTTATAATGGCCACTTGCTGTGCAAGAACACCATGTGGCACCTGTTGTTTGCCAGCACGGATTGCAGGCTGTGGTAGGCACAGTGAAATACGCACTGCAGAAGTGGCCAGCAAACTTGACATAGGCACAGGCTGTCAAACTTCATCCCTCATGAAAAACATTGTGTCTTAGGCAACTGTCCCTTCTGCCCACCCCTTGTCCAGGCCCTGGCTACACAGGAAATGCATTGTTTTAACTGAGTAACCAACATTTATAATTGCATTGTGAGAAGGAACAGTAAAGGAGAACTATTGTGCAGAACTGCAAAGCAGGAAGCAGAGCCTACATATGTAATGAGCAACTACTCCCATACACATACATACACATATACATTCATGATTACAAATTATTCATAGAAACAACATTGTTAATGTATGTGTACCTACAAACAATTTTGAAAAGACTGTACATATCCTTTACGCAAGCTGTTATTTGTCAGATTTTATGGATCTTTAAAGTCCTCTAATAACACAGGTCTGCAACTAAAAAGCTGTTTGATTATTTTCATCTAATTTCCATGTATTTTGGTGTGCTGAAAACAAATAAATATTGAAAAAACTCCTAGACGTCATGATTTGCCACAAAATGCAAAATTGTCTTAAAATTTATCACATTTTTTTTAATTTTTGGTATTTTTTTTATATTATGGGTTTTTAACAAAATTTAAAGTCCAAATTACTATTAATTAATTCACATAAGTGCATTTAAGATATAAAATGCCAAAAAAAACCTTAAAGGGGGTGTCCGAGTTATGTAAAAAAAAATATAGCACTGTAAATCTGATGGTCAGCAATATATAAATAATCTAAGCAAGTTTTAGGGGAAAACAATTCTATTTCAACATTTCCCTAGTTCTGTTCTGGCCCTTTGTTGTTATTTTCAGGTAAACAATCTCTGCCCCTCCCCCCCCCTGCAAAGGGGGTGAATACAAGTGCTGCTCTGAGTGACATGTCTGACTACTGGGATACTCAGCAGCATGCTGTATGTGTAAGCCTCAGCCCTGAGTCTGTGCTTCTAATGGTAGAAGGGGTTCATCTTTCCTGAAGAATCCAGTGGGTGGGATACCAAATACCCTTGTTTTCTGTGTCTATGGGACAGTCGAGTCTATGGGACAAAATCACTGGACCAAGAAGAGTTGGCAGCTGAGGGTGCTAACAGTCGGTGAAAAAAAATGTCCTCCGAGAAACTTTGGTACCTTCCCATAAAGTTCTTCTACCACCTCTCCACATAAAATTGGGATTGATGAAGCAATTCGTAAAATCACTTCCAAGAGATGGAGAATGCTTCAAATACTTGGTCACCAAGTTTCCAGGCCTGTCGGAGGCAAGATTGAAGGAAGGTGTGTTCGTCGGACCAGACATTAGAAGGCTTATAGTTGATCAAGAGTTTGTCAATACCATGACGGATCCTCAAAAAGAAGTGTGGATTGCATTTAAAGAAGTCGAAAATAAATTTTTAGACAATAACAAAGATCCTCACTACAAAAAGATCGTCGGACGAATGCTGAAAGCATTTCAAGCTTTAGGTTGCCTGATGAGTTTGAAAGTGCATTTCCTCCAGTCCCACCTTGACTACTTTCCTGAAAATTTGGGAGCTGTGAGTGAGGAACAAGGTGAACGATTCCACCAAGACATTAAAGAGATGGAAAATGGAGCATTACAATGATGGCAGACTACTGTTGGATGCTTCAGAGAGACATTCCAGATGCTACGCACAAGCGTAAATGCACCAAGGGGAGCCTCACAGTGAAGAAGAATCGAGTTTAGTGTGTGTAGGTGAGCTCATTTCAGTTCAAAAAAGGATTTTCATGAAAAAATTGTAATAAAACTTTAATTTTATAAGTCTATTTCCATTTATTTTGAGGTATTGCCTTATTTAACATAGTTACCTAAATTGTCAGGTAACGTGATGTCCTATGACAAAATGGAGGTCATTTTCGGATTCAGCGCACCAAAAAACATAAAGATTACATAGAATAACCAAAACAGCTCTTGAAAAACATTTTTGCAGACCTGTGTAATGCGTATAGCTCAAATAAAAAAAAATAATATCGTGGTTCATAACATTATAAATGACAGGTGTACTTTACCTACTTCAGTTTGAATGAGGAAAAAGACAGAGAATAACGAAAATGTGAGATGCTATAACTAAATATAGATACAGCACTTTATACTATTAAAGGTATTGAATATATATTATATATTGCGTCATTTCATTTTGCTTTGTCCTAGATTTTTGTCCTAGCATCATAATCATAAAGCTAGCTTTCAGTGTTAAATGTTAGAGACTCCATTTTAACGGACTTCCTTTTAAACCGTTTTAGCAGCATCCTTCTGATCCAATGTTCCTTCTAGTTTTTCAATGTAGCAAAAATAAAATACACTCAGTACTGCCCAAAAACATTATATTGACTGATTTTTTTTTTTTTGTAAGGAGAAATGTTGACTTTTAGAATATTAATTAAAAATGTGGTTATAAACTAGGTCAACCACAATGGACACATTTCCTCTGTGTACTCTGCCACACATGTGTGAGCTAAAGCTTGCCTTGTAGCAAAGCTGCCATTTTCATGAATTATTTAGCACTCCGTACTCTAGCATTATCTCTGTGGCAAGAAATATAATACAACACAAACCTGATGTTTTATAATATTGCTGTTTTTTTCATGAACCTGATTACATTAACCCACAAATTTGATAGTCAAAGAAAATGTACAAAAGTTAATCAGTGTGCCACAGCTTGACCAGTGGAGCAAAGTTTTAATGCCCAGCTCCTGGAAGAAGATGAAAAAACCCTTACAGTGGAGCCCCCTTCATTACAAGGTTTAAAGGGTAAGTTCATCTTTGGAACATGTTACATGTTCCACTCATTTTTAGGGTGGAACATGTAACATGTTCCTATACAGTGGGGCAAAAAGGTATTTAGTCAGCCACCAATTGTGCAAGTTCTCCCACTTAAAAAGATGAGAGAGGCCTATAATTGGCATCATAGGTAGACCTCAACTATGAGAGACAAAATGAGAAAAAAATCCAGACAATCACATTGGCTGATTTGGAAAGAATTTATTTGCAAATTATGGTGGAAAATAAGTATTTGGTCAATATCAAAAGTTCATCTCAATACTTTGTTATATATTCTTTGTTGGTAATGACAGAGGTCAAACATTTCCTGTAAGTCTTCACAAGGTTGGCACACACTGTTGCTGGTATGTTGGCCCATTCCTCCATGCAGATCTCCTCTAGAGCAGTGATGTTTTGGGGCTGTCGCTGGGCAACACGGACTTTCAACTCCCTCCAAAGGTTTTCTATGGGGTTGAGAGCTGGAGGCCACTCCAGGACCTTGAAATGCTTCTTACGAAGCCACTCCTTCGTTGCCCAGGCGTTATGTTTGGGATCATTGTCATGTTGGAAGACCCAGCTACGTTTCATCTTCAATGCCCTTGCTGATGGAAAGAGGTTTGCACTCAAAATATCACAATACGTGGCCTCAGTCATTCTGTACATGGATCAGTCGTCCTGGTCCCTTTGCGGAGAAACAGCCCAAAGCATGATGTTGCCACCCCCATGCTTCACAGTAGGTATGGTGTTCTTTGGATGCAACTCAGCATTCTCTCTCCTCCAAACACGATGAGTTGTGTTTCTACCAAACAGTTCTATTTTGGTTTCATCTGACCATATGACATTCTCCCAATCCTCTTCTGGATCATCCAAATGCTCTCTAGCAAACTTCAGACCGGCCCGGACATGTACTGGCTTAAGCAGGGGGACACGTCTGGCACTGCAGGATCTGAGTCCCTGGCGGCGTAGTGTGTTACTGGTGGTAGCCTTTGTTATGTTGGTCCCAGCTCTCTGCAGATCATTCACTAGGTCCCCCCGTGTGGTCCTGGGATTTTTGCTCACCGTTCTTGTGATCATTTTGACCTCACGGAGTGAGATCTTGCGTGGAGCCCCAGATCAAGGGAGATTATCAGTGGTCTTGTATGTCTTCCATTTTCTAATTATTGCTCCCACAGTTGATTTGTTCACACCAAGCTGCTTGCCTATTGCAGATTCAGTCTCCCCAGCCAGGTGCAGGTCTACAATTTTGTTTCTGGTGTCCTTCGACAACTCTTTGGTCTTCACCATAGTGGAGTTTGGAGTGTGACTGTTTGAGGTTGTGGACAGGTGTCTTTTATACTGATAACAAGTTCAAACAGGTGCCGCTGATACAGGTAATGAGTGCAGGACAGAGCCTCTTAAAGAAGAAGGTACAGGTCTGCGAGAGCCAGAAATCTTGCTTGTTTGTAGGTGACCAAATACTTATTTTCCACCATAATTTGCAAATAAATTCTTTCCAAATCAGCCAATGTGATTGTCTGGATTTTTTTTCTCATTTTGTCTCTCATAGTTGAGGTCTACCTATGATGCCAATTACAGGCCTCTAATTAACTGGCTCTAATTATACACATAGCAAGTTATAAAAATGCAGATAAGGTTTAGCTCATTAGGCAGCGTGGCCCATAATGGCCATCCTAAGTTTTTAAAGAGAATTATATGCTTGCTTTCATGTTTAATTGTTTGGGTCAAACCGGTCCAAACAAATGAATTTCAAAACAAATTTCTATTCCAGGACAGTCTGGCCTCTGGGACTGTTGTAATAGACTGTAGTAGCATTGGCTACATACAGTAAGCAGTGTAAGCAGTATGAACAACTTCCCCTCTGCTGCCGAATATCTACCTTTCAGGTGAAGCCTTGTACTTTTATCAATAATAAAAAAAGTATAAACGAGTGCTAGGTAAAAAATGACGAGCAGCTAGCATGAAGGTAAACCTCAAAATCCTTCCCATAAATCAATATACGTATTAATGCAGCATTTAATAAAATAAATAAATAAATGAATATATCAACCTATATATGTAATGTAAATATCATAAATAAATGCGCTGTGGAGCGCTTCATCCACTAGTGTGAATAACATCTGAATAATGACGTTTAAGGTGCAGAAGTGACACAAAACAAATAAATTCAAAGTCCAAAACAAATCATCAGGTGAATTCTGTGACTCCAGAGGATTTAAAATTAATGTATATTTCACTAACCAGAAAGCGCAATATATTGCGCATTTGAGTAAATCGGACCACTCCTGGTCATCTGGATCTGGAAAGGTAACTCAGGGGATCATCTGGCACACATCATTACAGCACGTAATCAGCACGCTGTCACTCTCCAGGCTCCAGGAATGCACATCCATCCAGCAGGGGGAGCCACTCATAGGGGCAAGCAGGGATAATAGGAATCCACCTTGACTTCCTTCTCACTGTCACCTTCTATGATGCGCTCCATCCTCCATTTGTTCTTTTTAAACATACCATAACATGTTTAAAGAGAACACATGAAGGATGAAGCGCATCGTACAGTGGATGAAGCGCTCCACAGCGCATTTATTTATGATAATTACATTACATATATAGGTTGACATATTTATTTATTTATTTAATTAATTAATTAAGCGCTGCATTTATACGTATATTGTATTTTATCAATAAACACAAGGCTTCCTCTGATTGGCTAAGATGGAGTTTGTGACTTCATCCTCCCGCCTCTCCACCTCAGCCAATCATTGGTAAAAATACAAGTTTTCTCCTGAATGGCAGATGTGCAACACATTACATATGTCAAATTGATCTCTTTTACATGGATATCTAAAAAAAATGAAAAGGATCTGAATAGCCAGATATATTTTTTTTCTCTTTAAATGCTTGCATGCTGAGAATTGTGTAACATTTACAGGTATTCATCACCTCTCACAAAGATTACAGTACTCACTCTGACATTTCAAATAATACTCAGCGCACAAGTGTCCCAGAACAATCCCCTAGCTGACAAACAATATGTCAATGTCCCCCTGGCGGGTTTCCAATGATGTCAGTCCAAAAAGCCCAGCACTTTAGAAACCCAGCTTCAATTTCCAAACAGGTTTCAATCTCCCAGACTCTTACCAGATTTGTTGAACCAGACATAAGAAATTAGGTCCAATAAAGCCTTTTTCTCCAACCCTTCTGTGTCTTCTCTATTGATTTATTATTCTTCTTATTACCTCTGTGTGTTTCCAAAAGAAAAGGAAAACTCATATACTGTAATACCTCCAATACTGATTATACAAAAATAATAATGTGCTTACATGTGCATGTGTACAGTAAACATGTCATTCATCAGTGGCTAAGTGGTTAGCACTTCTGCCTGGCAGCACTAGGGTTGTTGGTTTGAATCCCGACCACAACACCACCTGCCTGGAGTTTGCATGTTCTCCCTGTGCCTGCAAGAGTTTGCTCTCACACTCCAAAGACATGTTGGTAGGTTAATTGGCTACAGTATATATATGTAGGAATGTGAGTTAGGGACATTAGATTGTAAGCTCCTTGAGGATTACAATATATATGTAAAAGCGCTGCGTAAATTGACAGTGCTATAAGTACCTGTAATAAATAAATCTGTGAATGATTCTCCCCTTCAGCCTAAATGCTTACCAAGAACACAAACTTTATAACATATATCAAAGTAAATTCTTTCAATTCCAAATCCACCTCTCTGCAGTATCTCCCCAAGAAAGGAAATATATAATAGTGCAGTACATTCAAAGCAAGCATGAATGATATATCCCTAAAAATGTGTTCACAATAACCCGCCCTCATATTAGTGCCAAATTAGTGATCCACTTCCAACAACCACAATGCACCTTCCCCAATGTGCCACACGCCTTACCCAAACAACCCCTATAGCACAGAAGGATGTTACCATCCATGGTATTTCAGGTGTTACCCAGGGTTAACTACGTCCTAAGAAGTCACAATCATGCACATCTTGAAGCCTGTGCTTGGCTATGTCACAAATGTGTGACACAGACCAGGGGCGGACTGACAACTCATGGGGCCCCTGGGCAATAGGGGATCATGGGGTCAGGGACTCAAAAAAGCCTATGAAAAAGGTACCAGTGGCATCTCATGGGGCCCCCTACTGACCCTGGGCCCTCGGGCAATGCCCAAGTTTCCAAATGGTCAGTCCACCCCTGACACAGACAAAGATCTGCCTCTGCTGCAACCTCTCTAATAGGGTAAATCTCCTAAACGGGGCCACAGACAGCAATAAACACTGACAGGGGTTCTAATCCATCTCCACTCTATTCAAAAATAAGAAAAAAAATGTTGCCTTTAGTTATGCTTTAACCAGTTGCCGTCCGGCCTATTGCCAGATGGCGGCCAGGCGAACAGCTCGCCCCCCTGGGTGGACACCATATGGCGTCCTTTCCAGAACGCGCATTGCACATGCCCGCAGGGCCGCACTGTGGAGAGATCTGTCACCGGGTGTGTACCTCGGACAAGGCCGATGACAGATCTGTGTACCGGACCCGTTGCCAGTACCATGTGACCTGCTGTGACCAATCACAGCAGATCACATGACAGTTGTATACAATGGATGACTTCCTTTCATGCCATCCATTGTATACAAGTGTGTCTAGTTGTGAATGGTCACAGCGATCACATGCACAAGCTGGGCCAATCACAGCCCAACTGTGTCATGATTAGCCATGGCCAAATCACAGCTAATCACAAAAAACCCCCCGAATGAATCGATTTCATTCAGGTAAATGCTTGCTTATAGCAAAGTAATTCTTTGCTATAAGCAAATTGTGTAAAAATAAAAGAAAATGCTGATCACTTCCCCAAAGTAGTACAATGTTACTATGGTAACATTATACTACTTTGGTCATAGTGCAATATGAAAAAAAATCTTAAAAAAAGAGAAAAATCTATAATAAAAAAATGTAAACAAAATTAAAAAAAAAAGATTTTTTTTTTTTTGTACTGTCACCAGTCAGTGTCCCTGATCACCACCATGCCAGTTATATCATGGCGCTGTACTGCACTGGTGACAGTAAGTAAAAAAAAAATAGTGAAAATAATTTTTTTAATTTCTTCATTTTCCAAAAAATTATGACAATAAAATTACAACTTCAAAAAAACTCGCCATGCCTCTTATGAAATACGTTGGACTGTCTACTTTGCAAAAAGGGGTCATTTGGGCGATATCTGTACTGTTCTTTAACTTTCCTACAGATTAAATAATAAATACTAATTTGGGGTATTTTCACCAAAGAAATGTAGCAGAATACATCTCGGCCTAAATTTATGAAGAACAATTATTTATTTGCAAACTTTTATAACAGAAACAAAGAAAAACGTGGGTTTTTTTTTTTTTAATTTTAGTTTGGGCACAATGTTGCAATTGTCATTCAAAGTGTGACAGTGCTGAAACCTGAAAATTGGCCTGGGCAGGAAGGGGGTAAAAGTGCCCTGTATGGAAGTTGTTAAGCTGGCCATACACTGAGAGTTTTTTTTTTCATTCAGCCTGTAGAATAAAAAAAAAAGCTGACAGATTCCTCCATCCACACTATACATCACAGATGAATAATTCTCTACCTACAATCTACAATACTTCCATCTGCATTAGAGGCAGATACCTACCTATCTACCTTTATTGTATTTTAACAGCCAAGCCCATTTGCTGTCAAAATACCCAAATGGGCTGCATCTGATTATTATTATACAGTATTTATATAGTGTCAATGGTTTTTACAATGTGAGGGCAAACAATACGGTTACAAAACAATCGAATACAGGATTAATCAGAGGATCCTGCTCATTAGAGCTTGCAATCTAAAAGTGGAGGGTCAAGTGATACAAAAGGTAATAACTGTAGGGGATGAGCCGATGGAGAAAATACAAGTACAGTTTTTAGGTGGAGGCAGGATAGGCTTCCCTGAAGAGAAAAGTTTTCAGGGATCGCCTAAAAGTGGATAGAGTAGGAGATAGTCCAACAGATTTGGATAGGGAATTCCATAGGATGGGAGAAATTCGGGAGAAGTCCTGCAGACGAGCATGGGAGAAGGTGACAAGGGAACTAGAGAGCAGGAGGTGTTGGGAGGAACAAAGAGTGCAATTTGGTTGGTATATTGAGACTAGGTTAGTGATGTAGCTGGGAGCCGAGTTATGGATGGCTTTGTAAGCTGTTGTTAGTATTTTGAATTTAATTCATTGGGTGAGTGTCAGCCAATGGAGGGAATGACAGAGAGGGGTAGCAGACTATGAACGGTCGGTAAGATGGATAAGTCTGCCAGCAACATTCATGATGGACTGGATGGGGATAGCCTATGTAAAGGTGAGTCAATGAGGAGGGCATTGCAGTAGTCAAGGCGAAAGATAACCTGGGAGTGAATTAGTAGCTTTGTGGTGTCATTGGTTAGGAAGGGGCATATTGTGGAGATGTTGCAGAGGTTGAGACAGAAAGCTTTGGAAAGTGATTAAATGTGGTGCTGAAAGGAGAGTTCAGAGTCCAGGATTACATCTAGCACCCTGGCAGGTGGGGATGAGTTAATGATTGTGCCATTGATTATGACAGATAAGTCAGGGGAAGGGGCATGTGGGGGAGGAAATATTATGAGCTTGGTTTTGCATAGATTGAGTTTCAGGAAGTGGTGTGACATCCAGGCTGATATCAAAGAACCAGCAAACACAAATGCTCCTGCGCTTGGGGATGGACTCGATGCTACAACCACATTAAGAATGTCCTGGAACATGCACACCTTGCTGCCCTCAAATGGACCGGGGGAATCCAAATATACTGAATGGGGAAAGAACAAAAAGAGGGCGCACAGGCCTAGTGCATTACCATAAAAAATGTTTAATAAAAAATAATAAAGTAGGTGTTGTACTCACAAACGACAATATAGTCAAGGCACATCATAAAAGAACAGCTGGATCAACACCGCGCTGAGTAACAGTCCGCAATAGGGAGTTTAGACATCCAAAAGGCTGACGCGTTTCGAGGACTTGCCTCTTCCTCAGAGCCAACTGACCAAATGTCTGCTCCCTCTTTTATATGCTCACTACTAGTTAAACCAAAGGTCACATGGGCCGTCCTGGACACTCCCCTGTGCAGGTGGAGGAGTCACAGGGGCAATCGACATAGTGTAAGTAAACACGAAAGGTCTATAAAAAAAAAAAATATATATATATATATATATGTGTATAAATAAAACCATTGAAACTAGTGACAATCATAAAATCATATGAACCATAAGAAGTGTGCACAGTGAAAAATGAATAAATAAATGGAAAGTTACACATATATAAAAAATAATAAAAATCCTTCCCTGGTGATGCACTGCACTGCTCGCCTTTAAATAAATGGATGGATGGATGAGCAACGCAGCTTCGTAGCGTTGCTCATCCATCCATCCATTTATTTAAAGGCGAGCAGTGCAGTGCATCACCAGGGAAGGATTTTTATTATTTTTTATATATGTGTAACTTTCCATTTATTTATTCATTTTTCACTGTGCACACTTCTTATGGTTCATATGATTTTATGATTGTCACTAGTTTCAATGGTTTTATTTATACATATATATATATATATATATATATATATATTTATTTTTTTTTTTTATAGACCTTTCGTGTTTACTTACACTATGTCGATTGCCCCTGTGACTCCTCCACCTGCACAGAGGAGTGTCCAGGACGGCCCATGTGACCTTTGGTTTAACTAGTAGTGAGCATATAAAAGAGGGAGCAGACATTTGGTCAGTTGGCTCTGAGGAAGAGGCAAGTCCTCGAAACGCGTCAGCCTTTTGGATGTCTAAACTCCCTATTGCGGACTGTTACTCAGCGCGGTGTTGATCCAGCTGTTCTTTTATGATGTGCCTTGACTATATTGTCGTTTGTGAGTACAACACCTACTTTATTATTTTTTATTAAACATTTTTTATGGTAATGCACTAGGCCTGTGCGCCCTCTTTTTGTTCTTTCCCCATCCAGGCTGATATATCTGTCGGTCAGTAAGTTAATGATGCGTGAGGACACTAATGTTGTGAGCTGAGGGGTAGAGAGGTAGATTTGGGTGTCGTCAGCGTAGAAATGATATTGAAAGCCATGGAAAGCTATCAGCTGACCCGGGGAGAAGGTGGAGATCGAGAATAGGAGAGGTCCAAGAACAGAACCTTGGGAGACCCCAATGGAAAAACGAAGAGGAGAGGAGGAAGTAGAATTGTAAGTGACAATGAAGGTGCGGTGGGATATGTAGGATGAGAACCAATGAAGAGCACAGTCACGGATACCAAGGGAGTAAATTTTTTGAGGAGGAGGGGGTAGTCAACCGCATCAAAGGCAGCTGAGAGGTCCAGAAGTAGGAGTACAGAATAGTGTCCAATGGTTTTTGCTGTTAGTAAACAATTTGTGAGTTTTAGGAGAGCAGTTTCTGTGGAGTGTTGAGGGTGAAATCCAGACTGAAGGGGATCAAGAAGGTTATTCTTGATGAGGTGGTTGCTTATAGACCAGGCGTTCAAAGAGTTTGAAGGAAAAGGGGAGCAAGGAGATGGATATGTTGTTATGGATATGTTGTTAAGATTGTTGGGGTCCAAGGAAGGCTTTTTAAGTATAGGGGTGACTAGTGCATGTTTTAGAGTGTTTGGAAAGGTGCCAGAAAAGAGGGAGAGATTGAAGATGTGAGTTGGAGGGAATAGGGGACAGGTGGTTAAGTGGGCGTTAAAAAGACGTTTAGCAAGCTCGTCTGTAGAAGCAGGGTTGAATAAGGGTAGTGTACCTGTGGACATGGGGTGTTAAGTGGGGGAGTTATCTGTAGAGTGGATATTTCATTATGAATTGTATCAATCTTATTTTTGAAGTGATTGTCGATCTCTTCAGCAGTGAGTGAGTTAGTGGGTGGAGGCAGTGGAGGACAAAAAATAGAGTTAAAGGTAGAGAAGAGTTGATGGGGACTGGATGAGAAGGTGTTAATGAGATTGATAAAATACAGGTGAAACTCAAAAAATTTGAATATCGTGCAAAAGTTCATTTATTTCAGTAATGCAACTTAAAAGGTGAAACTAATATATGAGATAGAATCATTACATGCAAAGCAAGATAGTTCAAGCTGTGATTTGTCACAATTGTGATGATTATGGCTTACAGCTCATGAAAACCCCAAATCCAAATCTCAGAAAATTTGAATATTACATGCAATCAATAAAACAAGGATTGTACATAGAACAATATCAGACCTCTAAAAAGTATAAGCATGCATATGTACTCCGTACTTGGTTTGGGCCCCTTTTGCAGCAATTACTGCCTCAATGCAGCGTGGCATGGAAGCTATCAGCCTGTGGCACTGCTGAGGTGTTATGGAAGACCAGGATGCTTCAATAGCGGCCTTCAGCTCTTCTGCATTGTTCGGTCTCATGTCTCTCATCTTTCTCTTGGCAATGCCCCATAGATTCTCTATGGGGTTCAGGTCAGGCGAGTTTGCTGGCCAATCAAGCACAGTAATCCCATGGTCATTGAACCAGGTTTTGGTGCTTTTGGCAGTGTGGGCAGGTGCCAAGTCCTGCTGGAAAATGAAGTCAGCATTCCCATAAAGCTTGTCTGCGGAAGGAAGCATGAAGTGCTCCAAAATCTCCTGGTAGACGGCTGCGTTGACGGTAGACTTAATGAAGCACAGTGGACCAACACCAGCAGATGACATGGCTCCCCAAATCAACACAGACTGTGGAAACTTCACACTGGACTTCAAGCATCTTGCAGTGTGTGCCTCTCCTTTCTTCCTCCATACTCTGGGTCCTTGGTTTCCAAATGAGATGCAAAAGTTGTTCGCATCAGAAAGGAGGACTTTGGACCATTGAGTGTCAGGAATCTAGGAATGACCAGAAAGGTGTGGACTGACACAGGGAAACGCAGGTTTCAGGTATTGTATAATAATACAGTTTATTATTAGCCACACATATATATATATATATATGTATATAAACGCACAGTGAACAAACCAACCTTCCACTAATCTTAGTAGGTGCAGGAACACAGGCATAGTCAGGGCTGGAGAGGTGGAATGGTCAGGCCGGCCGTAGGGTTCTGTAACGACCGTCTGGTGGTACCTCTAGCGGTCCTCAGGACAGGATTCCCCAGGGCGCGGAGTCTAAGTCCCAGTCTGCTTATTCACCAGGGCCCCTGATGGTGGGGATGGACTTGGAGCAGACAGGAACCAGGTCGCGGCCCCTGAGTACACCTGCTCGTGGTAGAGGGATCCACCAGAGGTATGTGCAGGTAGAAAGCCTGATGTGAAGAGGCAGAAGGTGTGAGTAGGGGCGGCTGGATCCGTGCAGGAAGGATGGATGGCAGAGTAGTAGTGTGGTCAGACGGGCCAGGTCAGCAACGTGCGGGCAGCGAGGTACCAAAGGATCAGGCAGAGAATGGTCAGGGTCACAAGCCGGGTTCAACAGGAGACGGTCAGCAGAGGTCAGGATCAAGCAGGGTCAGCAACGAGGTAGGAACACAGGATACCAGGTACAGGGGCTCATGGGAAAACATACACCAAGGCACAGACTGCAGGTCTGGCCATCCCTTAAATACACCTTCTGCAATCAGCCCCAGGTTTGGCTGATTGCAGGAGTGAGCTTCTGGCTGCTGAGAGCACCCGCTGGTCAGCCCTGGTACTGCAGCCCACACGGCAGGTGAGTCCCACCACCAGTGCTGAGTCCATTCCTGACAGTACCCCCCCCCCCCTCAAGGAGCGGCCTCAGGACGCTCCAAACAGTCCTTAGTGGGCAAAAAGTTCCACCGCCCGGGTCAGGTAACTGGCTGAATATCCTACTACCGGAGTAAACCGGCTGGCTGGGTTTCCTGCTGGTAGACTTCTCTTTGTGTAGGAGAACCCAGGAAGGCAGGTCACTGGGCACAGGATTTCCAGGAGCAGGCTGGGAATCAGTTATTGGCCAGTTTAGCTGGACATCAGGGGCTGGCATGTCGGGCTGCGCAGCGGGCAGAGGCACGTCAGCGGGCACCGGGTCATCTGGCACGACAGCGGGCACCAAGTCACCGGGCACGT
Organism: Staurois parvus; assembly: GCF_062004578.1. Classification (NCBI taxonomy): domain Eukaryota; kingdom Metazoa; phylum Chordata; class Amphibia; order Anura; family Ranidae; genus Staurois; species Staurois parvus. The sequence continues at coordinate 3,295,404 of NW_028318466.1, read as the reverse complement.
CAGCGGGCACCGAGCCATCTAGCAGAACCGCGGGCACAGAGTCACCTGGCAAGTCAGCGGGCACCGAGTCACCGGGCATGTCAGCGGGCACCGAGCCATCTAGCAGAACCACGAGTACCGGGTCACCAAGCTCGACAGCGGGCACCGAGTCAACTGGCACGACAGCGGGCACCAAGTCATCAGGCATCGGGTCATGTGGCTCAACAGCGGGCACTGGGTCCTCAGGCATCAGGTCATCTGGCTCGACAGCGGGCACCGAGTCAACTGGCACGACAGCGGGCACCGAGTCATCAGGCATCAAGTCATCCGGCTCGACAGCGGGCACCGAGTCAACTGGCACGACAGCGGGCACCGAGTCAACTGGCACGACAGCGGGCACCGAGTCAACTGGCACGACAGCGGGCACCGAGTCATCAGGCATCGAGTCAACTGGCACGGCAACGGGCACCGAGTCAACTGGTACGACAACGGGCACCGAGTCAACTGGCACGACAACGGGCACCGGGTCATCAGGCATCGAGTCAACTGGCACGGCAGCGGGCACCGAGTCAACTGGCACGACAACGGGCATCGGGTCATCAGGCATCAAGTCAACTGGCAGGATGGTACAGCGAGTGGGAGCAGGGTACTGACATGTGGTAGATAGCAGGGTATACTGGGCTGTCACTGGGGGTGCTGTCGGGAATGCAGGAAAAGAGCTTTGAGCAGAGGAATGATGAGAAGCAGGACTGGTTTGTTGCAAGCTGACTGAGGCTGGGTGTAACAAGTCTGACCATGTCTGCAGTAAGGGTTGGACAACGCTCAGCTTACACAAGGCCTGTCTGGTCAAAGATTGCACTGCGTTTATACACTTCTTTAGCACATATGGTGAACATGCTGAATAATGCTCCAAGAAGCAATCCGGATCATCCTCCAACAACCATACCAGTGATACTATTTGACTCACCCTGAATGGAGGAAGGAAGTCATCCCTGCTTTCAGGGGTACTAGATGAAGCCAACTCAACACAAGCCTGAATCAGTGGTTGCACCTCAGAGAACTCTATGCCCTGACCTACTAGGGAATGAGCGACCCGTATACACTCTAGCAGCTGATCCCGGGTATACTCCTGCAGAGTCTGATAGGCAAATTCTCTGTCATCAAAGACTAGCAGAGACAAATACTCAACATCCTCAGGATGCATCCTTCACAACAAGCCAAGATGGCTTCCCTGTGCAGCCACTTCTGGTCAGGAAAGGCCTTGGTGTGATGTCAGGAATCTAGGAATGACCAGAAAGGTGTGGACTGACACAGGGAAACGCAGGTTTCAGGTATTGTATAATAATACAGTTTATTATTAGCCACACATATATATATATATATATATATATATAAACGTACAGTGAACAAACCAACCTTCCACTAATCTTAGTAGGTGCAGGAACACAGGCGTAGTCAGGGCTGGAGAGGTGGAATGGTCAGGCCGGCCATAGGGTTCTGTAACGACCGTCTGGTGGTACCTCTAGCGGTCCTCAGGACAGGATTCCCCAGGGCACGGAGTCTAAGTCTCAGTCTGCTTATTCACCAGGGCCCCTGATGGTGGGGATGGACTTGGAGCAGACAGGAACCAGGTCGCGGCCCCTGAGTACACCTGCTCGTGGTAGAGGGATCCACTAGAGGTATGTGCAGGTAGAAAGCCTGATGTGAAGAGGCAGAAGGTGTGAGTAGGGACGGCTGGATCCGCGCAGGATGGATGGATGGCAGAGTAGTAGCGTGGTCAGACGGGCCAGGTCAGCAACGTGCGGGCAGCGAGGTACCAAAGGAGCAGGCAGAGAATGGTCAGGGTCACAAGCTGGGTTCAGTAACTCACGGGCAGCGAGGTACCAAAGGAACAGGCAGAGAATGGTCAGGGTCACAAGCCAGGTTCAACAGGAGACGGTCAGCAGAGGTCAGGATCAAGCAGGGTCAGCAACGAGGCAGGAACACAGGATACCAGGTACAGGGGCTCATGGGAAAACATACACCAAGGCACAGACTGCAGGTCTGGCCATCCCTTAAATACACCTGCAATCAGCCCCAGGTTTGGCTGATTGCAGGAGTGAGCTTCTGGCTGCTGAGAGCACCCGCTGGACAGCCCTGGTACTGCAGCCCACACGGCAGGTGAGTCCCACCACCAGTGCTGAGTCCATTCCTGACACTGAGCAACAGTCCAGGTCTGTTTTTCTTTAGCCCAGGTAAGACGCTTCTGACGTTGTTTGTTGTTCAGGAGCAGCTTGACAAGAGGAATACGACATTTGAAGCCCATGTCCGGGATCCGTCTGTGTGTAGTAGCTTTTGATGCACTGACTCCAGCCTCAGTCCACTCCTTGTGAAAGTCCTCAACACTTTTGAATGGCCTTTTCCTGACTATCCTCTCCAGGCTGCGGTCATCCCTACTGCTTGTGCACCTTTTTCTTCCACACTTTTCCCTTCCACATAACTTTCTATTAATGTGCTTTGATACAGCACTTTGGGAACATCCAACCTCTTTTGCAATTACCTTTTGAGGCTTTTCCTCCTTATAGACGGTGTCAATGATGGTTTTCTGCACAACTGTCAGGTCAGCAGTCTTTCCCATGATTGTGATTCCTACTGAACCAGACTGGGAGACCATTTAAAGGCTCAGGAACCCTTTGCAGGTGTTATGGCTTAATTAGCTGATTAGAGTGGGACACTTTGAGCCTAGAATATTGCACCTTTTCACAATATTCTAATTTTCTGAGATTGTGGATTTGGGGTTTTCATGAGCTGTAAGCCATAATCATCACAATTATGACAAATCACAATTTATACTATCTTGCTTTGCATGTAATGAGTCTATCTCATATATTAGTTTCACCTTTTAAGTTGCATTACTGAAATAAATGAACTTTTGCACGATATTCTAATTTTTCGAGTTTCACCTGTAGGTCTATTGGCAATGTGGAGGCAAGAGTTGTATTTTTGGAGGGCAGTTTTATAATGGTTGAGGTCTTTGTAAGAGTTAGTCTTACGCCACAGACGCTCAAAGAGTGCGGGTGCATTTTTTGAGACTTCTGGTATTGTCTGTTGTTCAGGGTTGTGGGGGTCGAGGCCTGATTCTGTGTGTAGTGAGAGGGGCGAGCTCATCCAGGGAAGAGAACAGGGATCTATTGTAGACAGAAGTGACAAGATTGGGGCAGGACAGGGGTGAGATATTGTCATTGAGGTGATCAGTAGCAGAGTGGAGAACAGAAGGGTTAAAGTGGCGAAGGTCTCTACAGGTAATTGTTAGGCGGTTGGAGGGAGAGGTGGTGGAAGACAGGGAGAGAGTGAAACTAATAAGGTGGTGATGGGAGAGAGGGAAAGGATTATTGGACAGGTTGGACGGAGTGCATAGGTAGAAGAATACAAAGTCAATGGTGTTGCCTTCAGAGTGAGTAGAAGCATGTACCCATTGCTTCAGGTCAAATGAGGAGGATGTTAGACTAAGAAGTTTAGAAGTAACAGGAGTGTTAGTATTAACAGGGATGTTGAAGTCACCTGAGAATAATTGTGGAAATTTCAGAAGAGGGAAAGTAGGGTAGCCAGCCAGAGAAGTCATCAAAGAAGGTTGACAATAGCCCAGGAGGCCGGTAGATGACAGCACTGGCGTACACAGTGAGCTTAAAATGATGAAAGGGACAGAGAGAGAGGAGAGTGAAGATTGAGAAAGGTGCTCTGTGGGGATAGGAGGATTCTCACTCCACGTCCCTTGCGTCCACTGGGTCTGGGGGAGAGAGTCCAGAGAAGACCACTGTGGGAGAGGGAAGCAGGAGAAGCAGTGTCAGATTCATGAAGCCAGGTTTCGGTGACAGCAAGTAGATTAAAAAAGTTAATGACAGAGTTCACGGACAGAAGTGAGCTTGTTGCAGACAGAGCGAGCATTCCAGGGGGCAATGGAGAAGGGTAGACTGGTTTTAGGAAGAAGAGGAACGTAGACTAAATTGTGTAGATTGTGGCTGCTACCAGAGGGTGCAGGGTGATGGGTGCATTGGTTGCAGTTAAGTAAAGGAGGCCCAGGGTTTGGGGATATGTCTCCAGTGGTTAAGAGAGTGTAATATGAGAGAACAACTTATATTAGGGGACATGATTCATCTGATTGGCTGCAGCCACCCTTTGAACAAATATTTTCCAGCATGCTCTTTCAGCAAAAGTCGATCGATTTTGTCAAAAGGAGCAAGGCCACCCTTCTGAGCAAATTTCAGCTTGTTCCTCAGGAACCAGATGAAATTCCCACAGTTTATAGCCAGCATTACCTCACCTTTTAGTTCACCTTTCCATATTTTGGGTGTAACATGAAATATGGTCATATTTTCCCCCTTACCTAATTTGCGGGTTGCTTCTCCCTGCACAATTCTGTTTTGTTATGAATTTTGTGCAGCTGTTCATGGCTCCACCCACACAGTCGTGTCATCCACAGCAGCAGAGGAACTCATAGTAGATCTCAATGGAACACAACTGTGATGATGTTACTGCAGCTCCATAATGGTAGGTTTGTACCTCCATATGAACCTAGGGCTGGGGAAGGACTCTTAAAGTGGAACTTCATTCTCTAAATCATCATTAACTATTTTTAATCCTTATGCTGCTAGAATTAATATTACAATATTTAAAATAAACAGCAGTTTTGTGGTAAAACAATAAACAAACAGAAGGCGCCGCCATCTAAGTGTAGCCATTATAGAAGTGGATTAACACACCTGGATCTACCATACAGAGACTATGGCTTCTTGCTTGGGTCTTAATCACTCTTTCTCCATTTGCGCTTTTTTTTCATATTTTTGTACTTTCGTTTTGTTTTGTGGTGCCCAGATAAAATCTAGTTCCACTTTACCCATATGGAAGAAAAATATATTTGAAATATATTTAAAAAATATTCTTCCCAAATATATTTGAAATGCTACAATTTTGGCCATATTCAATATATTTCAAAATATTTTTTATTAAAAAAAAAAAAATATATATATATATATATATATACACACACACACACACTGCATGTTTAAATGCGTTTTTATTACAAAATATATGAAAAATATTTTTAAAAATACATTTCAAATATACGGTATGTCTTTAAAAAAACAAATCTACATTTTTGGAATGCATTTACAAATATATGTAAAAATATATGTTAAAATGACTTTTTTACATGTTAAAAAAATCTGAAGAATATATTTAAAAAATATATATTTTTAAAAAATATTTTTTATATATTTTGTAATATATAAAAAACGTATTTCAACATGCAGTATATATACATATATATAATTTTGGCCATATTCAATATATTTCAATATATTGAATATGGCCAAAATTGTAGCATTTCAAATACATGTCAATATATTTGGGAAGAATATTTAAAAAATATATTTCAGATATATTTTTCTTCCATGTGGGTAAGGAGCCTGTGCACCTGCTATGCACTAGTTAGGATTGGAATGTTCTACCAGGTTCCAATGCAAACATTTAATAAATGCACATTTTTTTATTATTGTGGGTGCATTTATAAATTTTTCCAAATTTTGGACATTTTTAATGATAATTACCGTAAACATTTTGAGAAATGTAGCTTTTTAGAAAATGATCTGTTAATGTATACTGTGATATTTTAGGAATTTATTCATGCAGACTTGTAAAGTTGCTAAAAGATCTGCTTTATATACTGAGGTAACATAAGCCTTTGACAACACATTTGTTTTTGATGTGGAAAAAACAAAAAAGGAAAAAGCTAAACACTGCACAGATTGGTGGGTAACAAATGTTAAGAAAAAATGGTACTGTGTTTGCTGAGCATGCTCTGTTGGGATCAGATGGTTGTGAATTTATTTTGCTTTTTTAAAAGTAATAATTTCATGAAAATTCAAGTATGGCTTCTGTGCAGAACATACAATATTAATAAAGAAAGCTGTCAAAAGCTGCTTTCAGATTTCATAGGGCTTTGTTCAAATTTCTATTTCAACGCTCCCAGCATTGCTTACCCCTGTGTCCCCTTACACTGAGGCAATTAGTGACAGTTCTGAGAAATTCATATGTGATTCAGGATTCAGGCACTGTTGGATGAAATCATTCCATCACCCATTGGGATTTGTTCCTCATTAGAGCTTCTCTTGATCTTCTATGATTGGCTGTGAGGGTGCAGATAATGAATGGAAAATAAAAGTGTCATTTTCACACCTGTCCTGTTTTCTGCTACTGAAACTTAATGCAAGCTGAAAGGGCTGGTTACCCGATATTCAAACGAGGTATGCAACAAAATGAAGTTTGGGGAATTAAATGACAGGTAAAAAGAATACATCATTTTAGGAGAGATTAAACCTTTGATAATGATTTATTAGCCTAAAAATAACGAAAAGAGTGACAGAAATAAAAACTAAAGAGTTAAAAAAATAAATAAAACATTATTAATATTATTATACAGTGTTTATATAGCGCCAAAAGGTTTGCTCAGCGCTGTACATTAAAGTGGGGGGACAGTACATGAGACAATACGGTGACAATACAATACACTAGGGGTTCGAGGGCCCTGCTCTTTTGAGCTTACAATCTAGGAGGGAGGGGGCAGAGGTACAGGAGGAAGTGGCTGTGGGGGATGGAGTGGTAGGAGGTGTGGAGGAGAACGGCTGTTAGGTGAGGGTGGGGTAGGTTTGCCTGAAGAGATGGGTTTTCAGGGTGCGCCTGAAGGTGAGGAGGGTAGGTGATAGTCTGATGGATTGGGGTAGGGAGTTCCAGAGGATGGGGGAAGTCCTGGAGAAGTCCTGCAGTCGGGCGTTGGAGGAGGAGACCATGGAGCTAGAGAGTAGGAGGTCTTGTGAGGAGCGAAGGGCATGGGTAGGGTGGTATTTGGGTATCAGGTCAGTGAAGTAGTTTGGGGCAGCGTTATGAATGGCTTTGTATGTCAAAGTTAGTAATTTGAATTAATGCGTTGGGCAATCGGGAGCCAGTGAAGGGATTGGCAGAGGGGGGGTGGCAGAAGTGGAGCTGTTGGTGAGGTGGATGAGTCTGGCCACTGAGTTCAGTATAGACTGGAGCGGGGATAGCGTGTGTTGGGGTAGGCCGGTGAGAAGGGAGTTGCAGTAGTCCAGGCGTGAGATAATGAGGGAGTGTACGAGTTGTTTAATGGTGTCTTGGGTGAGGAACATGCGTATCTTGGAGATGTTGCGGAGGTGGAGCCTGCATTAATTTGCAAGTGATTGGACATGAGGTTGGAAGGAATGGTTTTTGTCCAGGGTGACACCTAGGACTTTGGCGTGTGGGGTGGGATTGATGGTGGCGTTGTTAGTCGTGATGGAGAGGATGGGGGGGCGCGGGCTGGGGTGAAAACTAGGAGCTCAGTTTTGGAGAGGTTTAACTTGAGGAAATGGAGCGACATCCAGTCTGATATGTCGTTTAGGAGGTGGGTGATGCGGGCGGAGAGTGAGGGGGTGAGGTGAGGGGTGGAGAGTAAATTTGTGTGTCATCGGCATAGAGGTGATAGTTGAAGCCGTGGGAGTGTATCAGTTTGCCAAGGGAGGAGGTGTAGATGGAGAAGAGAAGGGGTCCGAGGACAGAGCCTTGGGGGACTCCAACAGAGAGGGGGAGGTGACAGCGTTATAGGTAATGCTGGAGGAGCGTTGGGATAGGTAGGAGGAGAACCAGGAGAGAGCAGCGTCCCTGATGCCAAGGGAGTGTAGTTTAGTAAGGAGGAGGGGGTGCTCGACTGTGTCGAAGGCTGCGGAGAGGTCGAGGAGTAAATAAAACCGTTCATTAGGGGAATTTCAGTAGTTGTACAGTATGTGCCAGATATTGGGATTTACATTCAGGCACAGATCCCTTGTGACATCTTATGATGTAATCCACTTGCCCTCCTGAGGATTTACCCCCCTTCCTGACCAGGCCATTTTTTGCATTACGGTGCTGCGTTACTTTAACTGACAATTAAATAAAAATAAAAGTTTATGTCCTTTTTTCCCCCACGAATAGAGCTTTCTTTCAGTGGTATTTGATTGCCTGTGTGTTTTTTATTTTTTGCGCTATAAAAAAAAGGCCGACAATTTTGAGAAAAAAAAACTATATTTTTGACTTTTTGCTATTAAACATGTCTAGTGAAAAAATTTTAAAATCTAATTTTGTCATACATTTAGGCCAAAATGTATTCTGCTACGTCTGCCCTAAAAAAAATCTCAATACTTGTAAATTAATTGGTTTACGTGAACGTTATAGCGTTTACAAATGGCTGTATATATACTGGGATTTGTTTAAATTTTTACTATTAATGGCGGCGATCAGCGACTTATAGCAGGACTATGGCAGGCATTCTGATACTGGGGGTAACTGACTTGGTGTCACTGACATCCCCAGTGACACCAATACAGTTATCAGTGCTAATAAAAAGCACTGACACTGTACTAATGGCACTGGGCAGGAAGGGGTTAACATGTGGGGAGATCAAATCGTTAACTGTGTGTGTGTGCCTTCAACTGTAAGCACACTGCTATTCAGAGCCATGCAAAACAGATGTTCAGGAGCTGACAGGGGAGAGAATTGTATTGTTTACCTGCAGTTCACTCCCTCCATCGGTAATGCTCCTCGATCACCGGGTGTTGGCAAGTAATCACTGTCTGGGACCTGTAATTGACAGGCGAGGCCATGAATAGTGGCTCCGGTAGGGGTCAAACGTGCCCCCTAACCGTAAATGCAAAATCACGTATATACACGTGATTTTGCACACCCCTGCCGCCCTGTAGCAGTATATCTGCTATAGGGCAGCGGGAAAGCGGTTAAACTGACCAAACGCTAACAGAATTGTCTTTGAAAATTTTCATTTTTGGTACATTTATTCAATTGCTAATGGTTATTAGGGTCAAATTGACATTTGTTTTTGACTGTAGTGATGAGAAAATTTGAAGGAGCAAGATGGATCATTTTCCAGAACAAATGACATTCTGTGAATGGGGTTTTCTTTCAGGAAAAATTATATATATTGTAATGAAACTTGTTTAATTTATCTGAGATTCCATTACAGTGGCGGATCTGGATGAAATTTTTAAAGACATTAAAAATTATTTCTTCAATGATGACAAGAAAGAATGTCCTGACAAAAAAGTTTCAGAATTTCTGCACCAACATTCGAATAGAGACCGTCTATGGCCGGCTTTTGTAACAGGTTCACTCTGGCAACTGATAATGAAGTGAAGGGTTCCATTCAAGTAGGGCTTATCCACATCAAATTGCACATAGAGACGTAATGTGTTATCGCAAGACGCCTGTGTTAGGGCTCATGCACATAGGGCTTAAAAAACACTTCTTTTACAGGTGGTTGGCTTCTTTTTGAGCCTGTAATAGCACCTCTATGTTAGCCTATGTGTCCATGCACACACACTCACCAGCCTCTTTATTAGAGACACCTGTGCAATAGCTTGGTAACACAAACTGCTAATCAGCCAATCACATGGCAGTATTTAAGCATCTAGACGTGGTGAACATGACTTGTTGAAGTTCAAACTGAACATCCGAATGGGGAACTAAGGGGATTTAAGTGACATGGTTGATGGTGCCTGATGGGCTGATCTGAGTATTTCAAAAACTGCTGATCTACTGGGATTTTTACACACAACCATCTCTAGGATTTACAGAGAATGGTCCAAAAAAGAGAAAATATCCAGTGAGCGGCAGTTGTGTGGATGAAAATGTCGTGTTAATGTCAGAGGTCAGAGGAGAATGGGCAGACTGGTTTGAGATGATGGAGAGGCAATATAACTCAAATAACCGCTCATTACAACCACGGTATGCAGAATACTATCTCTGAATGCACAACACGTCGAACCTTGAAGCAGATGGGCTAAAGCAGCAGAAGACCACACCGGGTGTCACTCCTGTCAGCCAAGAACAGGAAACGGCAGCTACAATGCACACAGGCTCACCAATATTGGACAAAAGAAGATTGGAAAAATGTGGCCTGGTCTGATGAGTCTCGATTTCAGCTGCAACATTTAGATGGTAGGGTCAGATTTTGGCGTAAACAACATGAAAGCATGGATCCATCCTACCTTGTATCAACGGTTCAGGCTGGTGGTGGTGGTGTAATGGTGTGGGGGATATTTTCTTGGCACTAGCAATGTGTACTTAATAAAGTGACCAGTGAGTATAGGTGTTTGCAAGAATATTAAAAGAGGAGCATTTACAAGCTGCAAAAAAAAAAAAATCACCAATGTGTTCATGAGAGGAGCTTTTGGGCAGAAAAACTAAATGCATGTAAACGTATCTAAGCACTAGAAGCATTTAGTGCTTGAACACTCATTCATTCCAATGGCCGAAATAAAATAATATTCTGGCCATGCTTTGCTTCATTGTCCCATACCGGGCTTGTTGGCTCCCCAGCAGAAGTTGGCTTCCTATCTGTTCTCCCTAACAATCTGTCCCTCTTCAGGGGGTGCGGGACCGTATGACCACTCTGATGCTCAATGAACAGATGTCGAGTATTCGTAATGACTCTCAATGGAAATTTTTTTAAATATGGAAGCCGTGAATGACATATGCTTTTCCCATGCTCCCCTGGCTAGTCTGGGTTTGTGATGCTGTTCGGTATTGACGTTCCCGGACCCCTGCCTCTGGTTTTGTCTTCTTTACTCTTTTTTCTTTATTTTTGTTTGATTTTTGTGAGGCGGTAGACATCTGACTTTAGCTTGAGTAACTGTTGGTGTTATATCACTGTTTTTGTACTTTATGTGCCATTGATATCCTCTGAGGGCACGCCTTCTGCTCTGTTGGTGTTAGAGGATTGTTCTTTTTATTTTTTATGTGCCATTGATAGCCCCTGCATGGGCATGTTTTTCTGCTCAAATCTTGTTAAAATGTTCAAAAAAGGTAATAAAAACCATTGAAATACAAAATAAAATTCTGGCCAATGAAATCCATAAAAGCTCAAATGCCTGAGACGCATAAACGTGTGCAATACGTGGCTTTAGGCTTGTTTTTAAGCTGTTTTTTTGCCAGGAGTAAAAGGTGTTCAGAGAAGAAATTCAAATGCCTGTGTGCATGATTCCTTATAGAACACCGCAACACACAGATGCACATGCTGCATTCATTACATTGCCCTGTTTTGATTAAAATCTTGCAGGGTCTATTTTTTGTGCATTGAGGTATGTTGACAGCTCATTAATTTTAAAGGGGATGCTTAACATAATGCTGAGCTGCATAGAAGTCCTTGCTTTATCTTTCAACTTGGTTGATCACAGCTTTGGGGGACTGGGGGAAATATTTGTCTTTCATCTGTTTTTTGTTCCATTCAAAACACATTAGTAGTGATAGCCTTGATGTTCAAGCTGAACATAAATTCGACTCAAACATCGGCTGTTCGTGCGTTCGGAGACCACACAAACGCCCTGTTCGGCAGGCTGTTCAGCCACCGCACCACACAATGCACTGTGCTCTGACAATGCATCTGACCACAGGTCACAATTACAATGATTACAATGATGGAACCAATTTTTTCAGGCTACCCTCATGAAGTTTGTTTCTGATTGTTTGGTCAGAGGTAGTCACACCAGTGGCCTGCTGGAGGTCATTTTGTGGGGCTCTGGCAGTGCTCATCCTGACTACATCATATAATATCCAAAAAAATGTATAGTGTCCAAAGCACATTGGGGTTGATTTACCAAAAACTGGTGAATGCAATATTTGGTGCAGATGTGCATGGTAGCCAATTAACTTCTAACTTCAGCTTGTTTGCTTAAGGTTTTACAAAAAAACCTGGAAGCTCAAGAAGCAAGTTCAGCCATCAAATTATAGAACGTAAATTCAGTCGTGAAATACTTGTGCTCCCAATTGGTGGTCACCAGATATAGAAAACACCTCCTCCTCCACACAAGTGCTCCCAGAGACATTGGGCTCCATTCACAAAGTGGTATTTCCCTCTTCAAAATTTTCTGTAAAATACCTCATTGCATTTTTCAGAAAGCTTTTTGGCTTTCACAAAAAAAAACTACTAAACTAAGGCATACGGTATTTCATCAAAATATACAGTATTTATCTCATGAAAACATGCAGTGTTTTATCTCATGCGATATCCAGTGGGATGGATACAGTGGAGAAGAATTAGAACCCCTGTCAGTTGTAATTGCTAATAAATAGGTAAAATGGTTTAAACCATAAAAATATGCCGACTCACTAAGCCAGCAGAGGTATTAGTACAAAAGAAAAAGGTGTAACTGGATGCTATACTTCTTTGAACCTCGTTGTAAAACCAATAAAATGCATTGGAAAAGAAAAATAGTATCAAAAAGCACACGCATATAGTTACATAAGTTTGGCTGAAAAAAGACAAAAGTCCATCTAGTTCAACCATAAAAAAAAGTTATATTCCCATACCCACAGTTGATCCAGAGGAAGGCAAGAAAACAGCAAAGCATGATCCAATTTGCTCCTGCAGGGGATAAAAATCCTTCCTGATCCCCCGAGAGGCAATCAGATATTTCCTGGATCAACTTTACCTATAAATATTAGTATCCAGTTACAGGTGAAACTCAAAAAATTAGAATATCGTGTAAAAGTTACTTTATTTCAGTAATGCAACTTAAAAGGTGAAACTAATATATGAGATAGACTCATTACATGCAAAGCAAGATAGTTCAAGACGTGATTTGTCATAATTGTGATGATTATGGCTTACAGCTCATGAAAACCCCAAATCCACAACCTCAGAAAATTAGAATATTGTGAAAAGGTGCAATATTCTAGGCTCAAAGTGTCCCACTCTAATCAGCTAATTAAGCCATAACAGCTGCAAAGGGTTCCTGAGCCTTTAAATGGTCTCTCAGTCTGGTTCAGTAGGAATCACAATCATGGGAAAGACTGCTGACCTGACAGTTGTGCAGAAAACCATCATTGACACCCTCCATAAGGAGGGAAAGCCTTAAAAGGTAATTGCAAAAGAAGTTGTATGTTCCCAAAGTGCTGTATCAAAGCACATTAATAGAAAGTTATGTGGAAGGGAAAAGTGTGGAAGAAAAAGGTGCACAAGCAGCAGGGATGAATGCAGCCTGGAGAGGATTGTCAGGAAAAGGCCATTCAAAAGTGTTGGGGACTTTCACAAGGAGTGGACTGAGGCTCGAGTCAGTGCATCAAGAGCCACCACACACAGACGGATCCTGGACATGGGCTTCAAATGTCGTATTCCTCTTGTCAAGCTGCTCCTGAACAACAAACAACGTCAGAAGCGTCTTACCTGGGCTAAAGAAAAACAGACCTGGTCTGTTGCTCAGTGGTCCAAAGTCCTCTTTTCTGATGAGAACAACTTTTGCATCTCATTTGGAAACCAAGGACCCAGAGTTTGGAAGAAGAATGGAGAGGCACACACTGCAAGATGCTTGACGTCCAGTGTGAAGTTTCCACAGTCTGTGTTGATTTGGGGAGCCATGTCATCTGCTGGTGTTGGTCCACTGTGCTTCATTAAGTCCAGGGTCAATGCAGCCATCTACCAGGAGATTTTGGAGCACTTCATGCTTAATTCTGCAGACGAGCTTTATGGGGATCCTGACTTCATTTTCCAGCAGGACTTGACACCTGCCCACACTGCCAAAAGCACCAAAACCTGGTTCAATGACCGTGGGATTACTGTGCTTGATTGGCCAGCAAACTCGCCTGACCTGAACTCCATAGAGAATCTATGGAGCATTGCCAAGAGAAAGATGAGAGACATGACACTGAACAATGCAGAAGAGTGATGGCCGCTATTGAAGCATCCTGGCCTTCCATAACACCTCAGCAGTGCCACAGGCTGATAGCTTCCATGCCATGCTGCATTGAGGCAGTAATTGCTGCAAAAGGGGCCCGAACCAAGTACTGAGTACATATGCATGGTTATACTTTTCAGAGGTCCGATATTGTTCTATGTACAATCCTTGTTTTATTGATTGCATGTAATATTCTAAATTTCTGAGATTGTGGATTTAGGGTTTTCATGAGCTGTAAGCCATAATCATCACAATTGTGACAAATCACAGCTTGAACTATCTTGCTTTGCGTGTAATGAGTCTATCTCATACATTAGTTTCACCTTTTAAGTTGCATTACTGAAATAAATGAACTTTTGCACAATATTCTAATTTTTCGAGTTTCACCTGTATATTCTGTGTATCCAAGAAAGAATCCAGGCCTTTTTTTTTTAAAGCAATCTACTGAGCTGGTCAGAACCAACTCTTGAGGGAGTCTATTTTACATTTTCACAGCTCTCACTGTGAAGAAACCTTTCTGTATTTGGAGATTAAATCTTTTTCCTCCAGATGTAAAGAGTGCCCCCTTGTCCTCTGTGATGACCTCAGGGTGAATAGCTCTACCCCAAGTTCACTATATGAACCACTGATGTATTTATACATGTTGATCATATCCCCCCTTAATCTCCACTTCTCAAGAGAGAATAAATTCAGTTCCTCTAATCTTTCCTCATAGCTGATCTCCTCCCTGTCTCTTATCAGTTTGGTTTCCCTTCTCTGTACTTTCTCCAGTTCCCCAATGTTCTTTTTGTGAATTGGTGCCCAAAACTGAACTACATATTCCAGATGAGGTTTTACTAATTTGTACAGGGGTAATATGATATCTCTCTCTCTGGAGTCTATACCTCTTAGTACAAGAGAGGATTTTGCTTGCCTTAGAAATGGTAGCTTGGCATTGCATGCCATTATTAAGCTTGTGATCTACCAGAACTCCCAGATCCTTCTCCACCATTGATTCCCCCAGTTGTACTCCCCCTAGTATGTATGGTGCATGCATATTCTTAGCCCCCAAGTGCATAACCTTACATTTATCAACATTGAACCTCATTTGCCACATAGTTGACCAACAGTGCATTGAGGTTGGCCTGTAAGGACGTTATTTCACTGCACAGCTTGGTGTCATCTGCAAAGACTGAAACTGTATTTTTAATCCCAGACCCTCTATCGTTTATAAATATATTAAAAAGTAAGGGTCCCAACACTGAACCTTGGGGTACACCACTGACAATCCCAGACCATTCAGAGTATGAATCATTGACCACTACTCTTTGAATACAATCTTTTAGCCAGTTTTCTATCCATTTACGGATTTTTCCAAGCATGTAGACTTTACCTTACACATTAGCCATGTGTGGGGAACTGTGTCAAATGCTTTTGCAAAATCCAAGTATACCACGTCCACCGCCACCTCTCTGTCCAAGGTTTTGCTCAGCACCTCATAAAAAGAAATCGGATTTGTTTGACAACTTCTATCTTTCATGAATCCATGCTGTCTGTTGCTTAAAATATTTGTTTAAACCAAGAACTCATCTATGTGGTCTTTTTTTAAACTCTCCAGTATCTTCCCAACTATAGAAGTTAAACATACTGGTCTATAATTACTTCGTAAAGATTTTGATCCCTTTTTAAATATTGGCACCACATTGACCGTACGCTAATTCATTGGTACTATGCCAGTCATTAAAGAGTCCCTAAAAATTAGAAACAATGGCTTTGAAATGACAGAGCTCAATTCTTTAAGGACCAGTGGGTGTATGCCATCTGGTCCAGGTGCTTTATTCACCTTTCTAAATATTTTTGCATCATATCAATTGTGAGCCAATGTGGATCATCTGTGGCTTTGTCAATACCTTGCCCATTATGGACAAGAGCTCCCCCATGCTCCTTTGTATATACAAAACTGAAGAAGGTATTTAATAAATTAGCATTTTGTCCCCAGTCACCCACTTTAGATAATTCTCTAAAGGGCCTACATGCTCAGACTGGACCTTTTTACTATTAATATATTTGAAGAATTTTGGGGTGTTTGTCCTGCTATCTTTTGCAATCTGTCATTCGTTTTCAATTTTTTCAGCCTTGATTTCCTTGTTACATATTCTGTTACATTCTTTGTACTGTTTAACCACTTCCTGTCCGGACACTTTTACCCCCTTCCTGTCCAGGCCAATTTTCAGCTTTCGGCGCTCTCACATTGTGAATGACAATTACTCAGGCATACAACACTGTATCTAAATGAAATTATTATAATTTTTTTCAAAAAAATAGAGCTTTAATTTGGTGGTATTTAGTCATCACTGGGGTTTTTATTTTTTGCTAGAAAAATGAAAAAAGACTGAAAATTTTGAAAAAAAACATGTTTTTCTTAGTATTTGATACTAAATTTTGCAAATAAATATACTTTCTTCATAAATTTAGGCCAAAATCCATTGTGCTACATTTTGTTGGTAGACATAACCCAAATCAGTGTGTATTATTTAGTCTTTGTGAAAGTTATAGAGTCCACAGACCACGGTATATATATTTGATATATTTGAAAATGTATCAATCCTGATGCACGGACTACCTATATAATTTCTTGGGGCCCTAAAATGCCAGGACAGTACAAATACCCCCCAAACGACCCCTTTTAGGAAAGTAGACAGTCTGAGGTATTTAATGAGAGGCATGGGGAGTTTTTTGAAGTTGTCATTTTTTGCCAATTTTTTAAGGAAATGATGAAAGTAAAAAAAATTATTTTTTTTTTTCCCACAAAGTTGTCATTTAACAAGTTCTTTCTCTCACACGGCATAGGCATACTTGCAATTACACCCCAAAACACATTCTGCTACTCATCCTGAGTATGGCGATACCACATGTGTAAAACTTTTTCACAGCCTAACCACATAGAAGGGCCCCACATCCAATAAGCACCCTTAGGCGTTCTAGGGGCAAAAATTACACATCTAATTTCTTGACTGTCTATCACAGTTTTGGAGGTCCTGGAGCACCAGGACAATTGAATTACCCACAAAATGACCCCATTTTCGAAAGAAAACACCTCAAGGTATGTTTTAAGAGGCATGGGGAGTCCTCTGAAGACTTCATTTTTTGCCACATGTTTTTGGAAAATGTGAAAAGAAAATGAAAATGTATTTTTTTTTACGCAAAGTTGTCAATCTATGAGATATTTCTATTACACAGCATAGGCATACTTAAAATGATACCTCAAAACGCATTCTTTAACTCCTGCTGAATATGGCGATACCAAATGTGTGAGACTTTTTCACAGTCTGGCCACATAGAGGGGTTCCACATCCAATAAGCACCTGTTAGCGTTCTAAGGGCAAAAATTACACATCTAATTTCTTGACTACCTATTGCCGTTTTGGAGGTCCTGGAGCATCAGGGCAATGGAATTATCCACAAAATGACCCCATTTTGGAAAGCAAACACCCCAAGGTATGTTTTAAGAGGCATGCAGAGTCTTCTGAAGACTTCATTTTTTGCCACAAGTTTTTGGAAAATGCGAAAAGAAAATGAAAATGTATTTTTTTCTACACAAAGTTGTCAATCTATGAGATATTTCTAATACACTGCATAGGCATACTTAAAATTACACCCCAAAACACATTCTCTAACTCTTCCTGAATATGGTGATACCAAATGTGTGAGACTTTTTCACAGTCTGGCCACATAGAGGGGTTCCACATCCAATAAGCACCTGTTAGCGTTCTAAGGGCAAAGATCGCACATCTAATTTCTTAACTACCTATTGCTGTTTTGGAGGTCCTGGAGTATCAGGACAATGGAATTATCCACAAAAAGACCCCATTTTGGAAAGCAAACACCCCAAGGTATGTTTTAAGTTCTCCGTCACTCTCATCTGTCATACTCAGAATTTGAAATGCCTCCTCGCTTGTATATGATCTTTTGGCCATATTTTTGACACTGATCAGGACCCACTGGTATGGCAGTGATCAGGATGGTGTTGCAGTGAGGGACAGATATCTGGCTGCAGTTGGTTCACACTAGTCACTGTTGGGCAAAAATCAGAGATACAGTGAGGTGGCTGGCAATGTTTTGTGAGTGTGTGTAAACTCTGTGCAAAGGCTGAAAATTACTCACAGTTAGCTGTACTGGATCTCTCTCCTCACAGACGATGGCAGTGAACAGGATCCACTGGTGTGGCAGAGATCAGGGACACTTTATGAACAGGCACACTGTAAGGTGATCAGGGACACTGATTGGGCCACTGTATGGTGATCAGGGACACTGCTGGGCCACTGCGGTGATCAGGGACACTGCTGGGCCACTTGTGTGGCGATCAGGGACACTGTGGCAATCAGGGACACTGTGGCGATCAGGGACACTGCTGGACCACTTGTGCGGCGACCATGGACACTGCTGGGCCACTGCGATCATCAGGACACTGCTGGGCCACTTGTGTGGCGATCAGAAACACTGCTGGGCAACTGCGGTGATCAGGGACACTGCGGTGATCAGGGGCACTGCTGGACCACTTGTCCGGCAATCAGGGACACTGCTGGCCACTTGTGTGGTGATCAGGGACACTGCTGGGCCACTTGTGTGGTGATCAGGGACACTGCTGGGCCACTGCGGTGATCAGGGACACTGCTGGACCACTTGTGCGGCGACCATGGACACTGCTGGGCCACTGCGATGATCAGGACACTGCTGGGCCACTTGTGTGGCGATCAGAAACACTGCTGGGCAACTGCGGTGATCAGGGGCACTGCTGGACCACTTGTCCGGCAATCAGGGACACTGCTGGCCACTTGTGTGGTGATCAGGGACACTGCTGGGCCACTTGTGTGGTGATCTGGGCCACTGCGGCAATCAGGGACACTGCGGTGATCAGGGACACTGCTGGACCACTTATGCAGCAATCGGGGACACTGCGGTGATCAGGGACACTGCAGCGATCAGGGACACTGCTGGACCACTTCTGCGGCGATCAGGGACACTGCGATGATCAGGACACTGCTGGGCCACTTGTGTGGCAATCAGAAACACTGCTGGACTACTGCGGTGATCAGGGACACTTCGGTGATCAGGGGCACTGCTGGACCACTTATCCGGCGATCAGGGACACTGCTGGGCCAATTGTGTGGTGATCAGGAACACTGCTGGGCCAATGTGGGGATCAGGGACACTGCTGGGCCAATTGTGTGGTGATCAGGAACACTGCTGGGCCAATGCGGTGATCAGGGACACTGCTGGGCCACTTGTGTGGTGATCAGGAACACTGCTGGGCCAATGCGGTGATCAGGGACACTGCTGGGCCACTTGTGTGGTGGTCAGGGACACTGCTGGGCCACTGCGGCGATCAGGGACACTGCTGGACCACTTCTGCGGCAATCAGGGACACTGCGGTGATCAGGGACACTGCTGGACCACTTGTGCGGCAATCGGGGACAATGCTGGGTTACTTGTGCGGCGATCAGGGACACTGCTGGGCCACTTGTGTGGCGATCAGGGACACTGCTGGGCCACTGCGGCAATCAGGGACACTGCGGCAATCAGGGACACTGCTGGACCACTTGTGCGGCAATCAGGGACACTGTGGCGATCAGGAACACTGCTGGATCACTTGTGCGGCAATCAGGGACACTGCGGCGATCAGGGACACTGCTGGACCACTTGTGCGGCAATCAGGGATACTGCGGTGATCAGGGACACTGCTGGGCCACTGCGGCAATCAGGGACACTTCTGGGCCACTTGTGTGGCAATCAGGGACACTGCTTGGCCACTGCGGCGATACTGCTGGGCCAATTGTGTGACGATCAGGGACACTCCTTGGCCACTGCGGCGATCAGGGACACTGTGATGATCAGGGACACTGTGGCGATCAGGAACACTGCTGGGCCACTATGTGGTGATCAGGGACACTGACAATCAGGGACACTGCTGGGCCACTTGTTGGGCGATCAGGGCCACTTGTGGGCAATCAGGGCCACTTGTGGGCGATCAGGACCACTTGTGGGCGATCAGGGCCACTTGTGGGCGATCAGGACCACTTGTGGGCGATCAGGGCCACTTGGGGCAATCAGGGCCACTTGGGGCGGCGATCAGGGACACTTGTGGGGGCGATCAGGGACACTTGTGGGGGCTATCAGGGACACTTGTGGGGGCGATCAGGGCCACTTGTTGGGGCAATCAGGGCCACTTATTGGGGTGATCAGGGACACGTGGGGCGATCAGGGACACTTTAGGGGCGATCAGGGACACTTTAGGGGCGATCAGGTGTCACTGAGGTGGAGGGCAGTTAGCTACAGCCCTTTTCTTCGCTGTTTCTCCTCTCACAGACAACTCCGTGAGAGGAGAAGGAGGCGGAAGCCGCACCATGCGGCTTTTGTTTACACTTAAGCTGTGTCCTTATTGGACACAGCTGATCACATGGTATGGGACCAATTTCATTGGTCCCATACCATGTCACGTAATCCACCGTGTCCGTCGGACTTGGCGATCATCGGGCTCGCGGGTGCGCGCTCTAGGAGCCGCGCACGAGCCTCAGATGCAAGGTGCCGTTTAGAGACGGCAACCCGCTCCTGTAGGTGTCCCGTCCTGCCGTTTATAAACAGCGGCCGGACGGGAAGTGGTTAAACAATGACAGCGCTCCTTCATTTTTATATTTTAGAAAAACTTTTTTCTTATTATTTATAGCTTTTTTAACTTTGGCTATAAGCCACATAGGTTTCATTTTTAGCCCTTTAAACTTGTTGCCCATGGGAATATATCTTGCAGTGTGTTTACATACAGTATTTTTGCCAATATTCCCTCCAAGTCTAAGTCTTGGAGAACAGCTCTCAGCCTTGGAAAATTAGCGCTCTTAAAGTTGAGTGTTTTTATTTTTCCTGTATGTGTTTGTTGTTTACAGCTAACAATTAATTAAATCATGTTATGGTCACTGCTACCCAGATGTTCTTTTATATGGCCATTAATAATAAGCTCTGCATGTTTTGAGATTACCGGATCCAAGTCCACATATATAAATACCCTTCTGCTAAAACATTGTCTTTTTTTTATTGGTAATAAAAGGGTGTTTACAGTTGTGTTCAAAATAATAGCAGTCAGACATCACTAACCTGATCAATCACTGTTTTTGGTAGAAATTACATTTCTACATTCGAATGGATAGAAGAATAGCCAAAATGGCAAAAACTCAGCCAACAATCAGCTCCAGGTAGATCAAAGAAGGTCTAAAGTTACCTGTGAGTACTGTTACAATTAGAAGACGCCTATGTGAAGCTAAGTTATCTGCAAGAAGCCCCCGCAAAGTCCCACTGTTGAAAAAAAGACATGTGCTGAAGAGGTTACAATTTGCCAAAGAGAACATTGACTGGCCTAAAGAGAAATGGCGCAACATTTTGTGGACTGATGAAAGTAAGATTCTTCTTTTTGGGTCTAGTGGCCGGAGACAGTTTGTCAGACGACCCCCAAACACTGAATTGAAGCCACAGTACACTGTGAAGACAGTGAAGCATGATTGCGCAAGCATCATGATATGGGGATGTTTCTCATACTACGGTGTTGGGCCTATTTATCGCATACCAGGGATCATGGATCAGTTTGAATACACCAGAATACTTGAAGAGGTCATGCTGCCTTATGCTGAAGAGGAAATGCCCTTGAAATGGGTGTTCCAACAAGACAACGACCCCAAACACACCAGTAAACGTGCAACATCTTGGTTCCAGACCAACAAGATTGACGTTATGGAGTGGCCAACCCAATCCCCGGATCTTAATCCAATAGAAAACTTGTGGGGTGACATCAAAAATGCAGTTTCTGAGGCAAAACCAAGAAACAGAGAAGAACTGTGGAATGTAGTCCAATCATCCTGGGCTGGAATACCTGTTCACAGGTGCCAGAAGTTGGTTGACTCCATGCAACACAGATGTACAGCAGTTCTCAGAAACAGTGCTTATACAACTAAATATTAATTAAGTGATTCAAAGGAAAGCAAAATCTTCAAACATTTTTCAGTTTATATAGTGAATGTTTGAGTTTGTAAAGAAGAATACAAACACTGCTATTTTTTTGAACAGTCTAATATTCACTTTTCTTCAATTTTTTTTAGAAGAAAAACACAGTTTTGATCTATTTTTCTTCATGTTTTGATTTGGAATAGAATGTGTAGTGTTCCCAATGCATTTGTGTGTATGAAAATAAAAGCTATTAGAAGGATTTTGAGCTTTATTCACTTTTTTCAACACAATGCTATTATTTTGAACACAACTGTATATATATGTGTTTGATTTTTTATACTATTTTATTTCAATATTTGACACTTAGAAAGATATTTTGTATTTACTTAAAGTTTAGCTAAAGGAAAAAAACATTTTTTTCAATTTTGAATAGTGTGGAGTAGTATTAGAACACCTATTAGGTTTTTATTGCTGTCTGTTCCCCCATTAGGGAGATTCACCCTCTCCATTTGTCCTGTTTACCATTATCATTGAAAGTGAAATGAAACAAAAATGCCAAATTTGGGGTTGTCCCTAGAAAGGTAATAGAGGGGAAATCTTCCAATGGGAACAGAGATGGCAAAAAAAAAAAAATGACAAAGATTA
This sequence comes from Staurois parvus, assembly GCF_062004578.1. Classification (NCBI taxonomy): domain Eukaryota; kingdom Metazoa; phylum Chordata; class Amphibia; order Anura; family Ranidae; genus Staurois; species Staurois parvus. The sequence continues at coordinate 3,273,064 of NW_028318466.1, read as the reverse complement.
TAACCCTCTCTTACTGTATCCAAGATGAAAAAAAAAGTGCTACCTATAATTACACTTTCAAGTAGCCTTTCCCAACCTTTTCAACACAGCGGAACTCTTGAAATATATTTCCAGTCTCAGAAAACCCCTTCTAAAAATTACTATATGTACAACTCATGATACATTAGTGTGATGGTCAGTGGGAAGAATGCTTCTTACACTTGGGGTCATTGGGAAGAATTAACCCGATAGATAAGTTGAAAAAAAAAAAAATCAATGGTGTCAGTGGGAAGACATCTCTAAAAATAATTGTGAAAAAGTAAAGTATCCCCACTACATATGACATATGTGTTCTAAAAGGGGATTAGACCACTGTGATATGCATGTACATTACATTAAATTTGGAGTGATTGGGAGGTTTTTGCAGCGAATTATGTGTAAACTTGTATATTCACAAAAAGTCTCTTAACAAATCTGGTGAAATGACAGGAGAAAGTAATTATATATTACTACATGAAATGAGGTGGATTTACTAAAGGCACATAGACTGAGCACTTTGCAAGTAAAGTTGCTTCAGAACTTAGTAAATGAGGGGGGGGGGGGGGGGGGCTCTGCTGCCTTCCATCATCTAATCATATGCAAGGAACAATGCTGTTTTTTTTCTCTTGCATGTGATTGGGTATTCTTTGTACTATAGGCAACACTTTTTTTAAATTTTGTATAGAGTGAGGGTTATAAGCCATCAGTTTTTTTTTTTGCCATCTGTGTCCCCATTGGAAGATGTTTCCTCTATTACTTTTATAAGGACAACCCAAAATGTGAGATTTTTTTTTTCTCATCTCACTTTCAATGATAATGGTAAACAGGACAAACAGAGAGGGTGAATCTCCCTAATGGGGACACAGGCAGCAATAAAAACCTGACAGGTGTTCTAATCCACCTCCACTTTATCCAAAAATTAAAAAACAAATCCTTTAGTTATTCTTTAAGTAAATCAACCCCAATGATTTCCATATTTAGATTTCTATGCATTACTGTTGAGAGGACCAATCCAAAAAGACAAACTACTCAAAATTGCCAATTCTCCTTTACATTTCTTAAATACCACATGCCTATACCACTACCTATTTACCGCATGCATTTAATTCTTTTTTCCTTCTGTAAATTGTGTTTAACGCCTTACCATGCAGTATTTACCAAGTGTTTTGCGGTAAATACCACAAAATGGTATAGTGAATTGACAGTTTCAGGATCGCATGTGATATTTAGGCAAAATGTGTCCAGACACCTAAATACCGCATAAGAGTTGCTTTTGTGAATGGAGCCCATTGCTCTTCCCTCCTTACGTTCTTCTCTGAAACTATCCAAGGAAATTTCAAGCCCATGAAACACTAACAGACCTGGCTGAGTGTGCCTTTTCAGCATCAGGCATCTCTTTCTCAGATTTTGCAAGGTTGCCACCAGGTTTTACAAAGTGGATGTTCAGATTTCTTCGAATGCCAGTTTCGGATGTAAGGTGCGTCAAACTGTTGAGTTATCAATCCCTTCTTTGACCTGTTGTTCTGTGGGCCCGTTAACATTCCTTAGCTGTATTGCCCAAACCTTAGCTGGAATGCTTTGGAACATCCCATGGTCTAGATAAGGGGTGTCCAACTTGTGTCCCACATACAACCCAACACAAAATTGTAAACTTAGTTAAAAATGTTGATTTTCTTTTTAATTTTTAGTGAACACATGCGGCTGAAGTAAGATCTGACAGTGTCTCTTTACTGGACTTTAAGTTTTATCTTCCCAAAGAAAAATTTCACACTCTTCACAATCATGCCTTATTCATCTCATCAGTTTTCAGCAGCACCTATATTTGTGAGCAACTATTTCCAAGGATGAAACATGTGAATTAGAACCAAAATTTCTGATGAGTACCACTGAGAATTCATTGAAAATTACTACTACATCTATCAAACCAGATAATGCGCTAATCAAAAACAGTTTCATGTGGTCCTCTTTTACTTTTAGAATAACAAATAATACAAAACAATTAAGTTGTATTACTAGGATAGGTACATTATGTCTTTCAGTGATTGTTAACTTGTGATCTTTTTCTGCTCATCAGCTATACTTATTGTAAATGTATTTTATGCACAGCCCAAGACAATTCCACTTCTTCCAGGAAAGTCAAAAGGTTGGACACCCCTGGTCTAGACTCTGATCCTGTGTCCTCCACTGTACAATTATGAAAATAGGATTTTTTACTTTTCTTTTGCAATGGATTTCATTATAGAATACACAACGTCAGAGTAACAGTCAGAAACAAGAGCACTGACCAACAACAAAAATAAAACTTTTCTGATGAATAGTACAAAAATTGCACAGAAGTATAAACAAAGAAATAAACTTGGTGCAGCATATGAAGGGATAAAATAAAGCATCACAATTTGCAAAAATGGTAGGCAATTAGAAACCAAGGAATTAATACACGATCAAAGATCAGCACATGATCCGCCTACAAAAGGCAGGAAAGGTGGAGCCTCACCGGATGCACACTGGCATTCCACATCCAGGACTCCTGAGGAAGTTCAACGGATAGATACAATATTGCTGGTGCAGTTCTTTAATATAAAAAAAGAAAAGAGGTTACAATCAGCACAAATACAATCAGCACTCAAAGCACACCCAAAAAAGCCTATAAAAAAGGTACCAGGGGCATCTCATGGGGCCCCCTACTGACCCCGAGCCCTCAGGCAGTGCCCGAGTGCTCCAATGGTCAGTCCGCCCCTGGATAGGAACCTTTAACAGCCTAAACGTTCCCGATTGGTGTGCTATTACTTCGTGGAACGTTTCGCCGAATGGTTCACAAAATATCGGCGTTTTTGTGGTGAAATTGGTCCCATAGGAATGAATGGAGAAATGTTCAAAACTAGAGTGGGAGCTGACAACAGCTAGAGTGTGAGCTGAAAAATCAGGACATGATTTCTAAACTTCCATCACTCCCTCATTTTCAAGCCCACCTACACAAATCTTATATCAAAACGTTCAGCTATCCCTGCTGCCACTAAAAATGTCCACGACTAAGCCATAGTCCTGATAGTTTTCATAATATGACCATTTGTTTGCAACTCACGCCGCCCATTGACATTCATTGAAACTGCACTCTAGCCACCTCAAATTTGAAGGGCAATTTCTAAACTGCGACTGTGCCTTCATTTTTAATATTTCAGAGACATACTATGCATTAAAATGTAGGTCTGGGTCTTGTGATTCTCACAATATAAAGCTCTTCGGAGTAGAATTTATAATTTTTAAACTGCAACCGTTTTAAGATGGCAACCGCCAGTGAAGTGAGCAAGTTGGAGCAGTTTGTTTTTAACCGCTCTTCTCTGCCCTTGCTGTAGAGTGAGTTGCCATAGGAACCCAGGTGTGTGAGCAGGCTGCAGAGTGACAAAAGCTAGAGTGTGAGCTAAAAAATAAAAGTTGAAATGCATTTCTCACTCTATCAAGCTTGCCATGTGCACTTTTTAAATTTGATCAATCAATTGGTTAGTGTAATGTTTACTATCTTTACTCACTCCAAACACTCCACACAGTTACTCTGCACACTCCATAAAGTTACTCTGCCCAGTCCAACCTTTTCAGTTACTCCAGCCACTCCAACCACACAACAGTTACTCCAGCCACTCCAACCACTTCACAGTTACTCCAGCCACTCCAACCACACAACAGTTACTCCAGCCACTCCAAACACACAACAGTTACTCCAGCCACTCCAACCACACAACAGTTACTCCAGCCACTCCAACCACACAACAGTTACTCCAGCCACTCCAACCACACAACAGTTACTCCAGCCACTCCAAACACACAACAGTTACTCCAGCCACTCCAACCACACAACAGTTACTCCAGCCACTCCAACCACACAACAGTTACTCCAGCCACTCCAACCACACAACAGTTACTCCAGCCACTCCAATCACACAAGTTACTCCAGCCACTCCAATCACACAAGTTACTCCAGCCACTCCAACCACACAACAGTTACTCCAGCCACTCCAACCACACAACAGTTACTCCAACCACACAACAGTTACTCCAGCCTCTCCAACCACACAACAGTTACTCCAGCCACTCCAACCACACAACAGTTACTCCAGCCACTCCAACCACACAACAGTTACTCCAACCACACAACAGTTACTCCAACCACACAACAGTTACTCCAGCCACTCCAACCACACAATAGTTACTCCAGCCACTCCAACCACACAATAGTTACTCCAACCACACAACAGTTACTCCAGCCACTCCAATCACACAAGTTACTCCAGCCACTCCAATCACACAAGTTACTCCAGCCACTCCAACCACACAACAGTTACTCCAGCCACTCCAACCACACAACAGTTACTCCAAACACACAACAGTTACTCCAGCCTCTCCAACCACACAACAGTTACTCCAGCCACTCCAACCACACAACAGTTACTCCAGCCACTCCAACCACACAACAGTTACTCCAGCCACTCCAATCACACAAGTTACTCCAGCCACACCAATCACACAAGTTACTCCAGCCACTCCAACCACACAACAGTTACTCCAGCCACTCCAACCACACAATAGTTACTCCAACCACACAACAGTTACTCCAGCCTCTCCAACCACACAACAGTTACTCCAGCCACTCCAACAGTTACTCCAGCCACTCCAACCACACAACAGTTACTCCAGCCACTCCAACCACACAATAGTTACTCCAACCACACAACAGTTACTCCAGCCACTCCAACCACACAATAGTTACTCCAGCCACACAACAGTTACTCCAGCCACTCCAACCACACAATAGTTACTCCAGCCACACAATAGTTACTCCATCCACACAACAGTTACTCCAGCCACTCCAACCACACAACAGTTACTCCAGCCACTCCAACCACACAACAGTTACTCCAGCCACACAACAGTTATTCAAGCCACTCCACCCAGTTACTCTGCCCATTCCAGTTGTAGACTACTGGTGGAGGCAAGAACACTTCACACAATTTCCCCAGAAATTGTAGCTTTTCTAGGTAAATATCACATAGCACAGTGCACTACACCTGTAGCTTTCCAGCAGGCTAGCTGCACTGAGCCATAGACGTCTATTACATCCCGTGTGTTTGGTGGCTTTCTGGAAGCCCACTGAAACTCCTGCATTCAGAAAGTGCACCACACCCACCACATATGATAGAAATCTATGCAGCTGTCAGGAAAGCTAGGTGCACTGCGCTGCACCCACAGAGAGTGGAAACCACAGTGCATCAATATGAAAGCAACTAAGATCAGGACATTAGCAGTTTGGGAGGCAGTAAAACACCATAGCTGAGATGTGTTTTTACCCCCCACCACTGGTGTTGCGTCAGGGGTCACAATGGTAACCCTGTCCCATGCTCCAGGGGAACGGTGTGCGTATGGGGGGGGGGGGGGGGGTTAGTACCTTTATTTCACTTTTCCCACTTCTTTATTCCTCACTGCCCCATCTACCTGCAGCCTTTTGGGATGTCACACTTCCCACATCCCTGGAAGCTACAAGACCAGTCTCACTGCAGTCCACCATCTTGTGCATGCTCAGAAGAGGGGACTGGCTGTGAGTCATCAAGAAATGACAGGAGGGAAGCCCCACAGGAGGAAAAGCCTGACAGTAGGGGGGAGGAGGAAAAGCCTGACGGGAGAGGAGGAAAAGCCTGAGGGGAGAGGAGGAAAAGCCTGAGGGGAGAGGAGAGGAGGAAAAGCCTGAGGGGAGAGGAGAGGAGGAAAAGCCTGAGGGGAGAGGAGAGGAGGAAAAGCCTGAGGGGAGAGGAGAGGAGGAAAAGCCTGAGGGGAGAGGGGAGGAAGAAAAGCCTGACGGGAGAGGAGAAGAAGAAAAGCCTGACGGGAGAGGAGAAGAAGAAAAGCCTGACGGGACAGGAGAAGAAGAAAAGCCTGACGGGACAGGGGAAGAAGAAAAGCCTGACGGGAGAGGGGAAGAAGAAAAGCCTGACGGGAGAGGGGAAGAAGAAAAGCCTGACGGGAGAGGGGAAGAGGAAAAGCCTGACGGGAGAGGGGAAGAGGAAAAGCCTGACGGGAGAGGGGAGGAGGAAAAGCCTGACGGGAGAGGGGAGGAGGAAAAGCCTGACGGGAGAGGGGAGGAGGAAAAGCCTGACGGGAGAGGGGAGGAGGAAAAGCCTGACGGGAGAGGGGAGGAGGAAAAGCCTGACGGGAGAGGGGAGGAGGAAAAGCCTGACGGGAGAGGGGAGGAGGAAAAGCCTGACGGGAGAGGGGAGGAGGAAAAGCCTGAGGAGAGGGGGAGAAGCAAAAGCCTGAGGAGAGGAGGAAAAGCCTGACGAGAGGGAGGAAAAGCCTGACGGGAGGGAGGAAAAGCCTGACGGGAGGGAGGAAAAGCCTGACGGGAGAGAAGAAGAAGAAAAGCCTGACGGGAGAGAAGAAGAAGAAAAGCCTGACGGGAGAGAAGAAGAAGAAAAGCCTGACGGGAGAGGGGAGGAGGAAAAGCCTGAGGAGAGGAGGAAAAGGCTGACGGGAGGGAGGAATGACCGGGGGAGGGAAGGAGAGTGACAAGGGGGAGGAGAGGAAGATGACAGGAGGGAGAAGGCAAGACTGACAGGAGGGAGGAGGGAAGACTGACAGGAGGGAGGAGGAAGAGACTGACAAGAGGGAGGAGGAAGAGACTGACAAGAGGGAGGAGGAAGAGACTGACAAGAGGGAGGAGGAAAAGACTGACAAGAGAGAGGAGGGGAAGACTGATAGGAGGAGGAGGGGAAGACTGACAGGAGGGGGGAAAACTGCCAGGAGGGAGGAGGGAAAAACTGCGAGGAGAGGGAAACGGCCAGGAGCGAGGAGGGGAAAACCTGCCAGGAGGGGAAGACTGCCAGGGGGAAGACTGACAGGAGGGAGGAAGGAAAGATGATAGGGGGGAGGAGGGGAAAACTGACGGGGGAGGAAGGAAAGATTGACAGGGGGGAGGAGGGGAGGCCTGACGGGGGGAAGGAGGGGGAAACGGCCAGGAGGGGAAGACTGACAGGGGGAAGAGGGGAAGACTTACAGGAGGGAGGAAGGAAAGATGACAGGGGGGAGGGGAAGACTGACGGGGGGGAGACTGACAGGAGGGGGGAAGGAAAGATGACGGGCAGGAGGGGAAAACAGCCAGGAGGGGAAGACTGACAGGGGGAAGACTGACTGGAGGGAGGAAGGAAAGATGATGGGGGGAGGAGGGGAAGACTGACAGAGGGGCAGGAGGGGAAGACTGATGGGGGGGGGGGGGACTGACAGGAGGGAGGAAGGAAAGATGACGGGCAGGAGGGGAAGCCTGACAGAAGGGAGGAAGGAAAGCCTGACAGGGGGGAGGAGGGGAAGACTGACGGGGGGAGGACTGATGGGGGGGGGGGGGGAAACTGACAGGAGGGAGGAAGGAAAGCCTGACAGGGGGGAGGAAGGAAAGCCTGACAGGGGGGGAGGAGGGAAAAACTGACAGGGGGGAAGACTGACAGGGGGGAGGAGAGGAAGACTGACGGGGGGGGGACTGACAGGAGGGGGGGGGAAAGGAAAGATGACAGGCAGGAGGGGGAAACAGCCAGGAGGGGAAGACTGACAGGGGGAAGACTGACTGGAGGGAGGAAGGAAAGATGACAGAGGGGGAGGAGGGGAAAACTGACAGGGGGGGAAGACTGACGGGGGGGAGGAGGGGAAGACTGACAGGGGAGAGGAGGGAAAAGCCTGACAGGGGAGAGAAGGGAGAAGACTGACAGGGGGGAGGGAAAAACTGACAGGGGGTGGGGGGAAACTGACGGGGGGAGGAGCGGAAGACTGATGGGAGGGGGGGGAGACTGACAGGAGGGAGGAAGGAAAGATAACGAGTGAGGAGGAGGGGAAGACTGACAGGAGGGGGGAGGAAGGAAAGCCTGACAGGGGCGGAGGAAGCGAAAACTGACAGGAGGGGGAAGACTGACAGGGGTGAGGAGGGGAAGCCTGACAGGAGGGAGAAAGGAAAGATGTCAGGGAGGAGGGGAAGCCTGACAGGGGGGAGGAGGGGAAGACTGACAGGGGGGAGGAGGGGAAGACTGATAGGAAAGTCAAAAAATGACTAGAAGAAAGAGTGATGGGGAGGAGAGGATGACAGGAGGGAGGAATGACAAGAGGAAGGGGAGGGAAGGATAGTGACAGCGGTGAAGATGACAGGGGGAGGAGAGGAAGATGACAGAGGGGAGGGGTGGAGAGTGATAGATAGAAGAGAGGACGGTGACAGGGGGAGGGGAGGAGAGTGACAGACGGAGGAGAGAAGTCAGTCCCGTGAGGGAGGAGGGACGCCGGGCGCAGTGTAGGAGGATCATTGTATTTATTGTAGACGGTGACAGGGGGCGGAGACAATCCAGGCTCCGTGTAGTGTGGGCGGTGTCTTCAGTGACAGGCGGAGTGGGCGGGGCGGAGAGCAGAGCGGCACACATGTATGACAGGCTGCTCTCGGTACCTCGTAGCCCTCACATGGGACGGACGATAAGGCTGGGCTCACGTCAGCACACAGACATTGGATGGGGAAGGCGTGCCGCCGCCATGCTCGGATCTGGCGTGTGGGGAAAGTTTCGTGGTGTCCCGGTGTAGAGGAGGACGGAAGGAAGGAGCGGGCTGCCATCTGTGGCTGTGTGTAGGATGGATGCGGGCTGGGCTGTGATGCGGTGCTGTAGGTAACCCCGGAGGGCAGTGGCGGATCTTCGGAGCTCCGATCGGCGGGATCCAGCATTGGAGGCAGAGCCGTGCGGGCGCACCATGTAGCGGAGTGCCGGTGGCCGGATATCAGAAGATTCGGATCTGTTGTCACACACCCCAGCCCCCTCCCCAGTGGATGCTCTGTGACCCGGCCGGGGATGGGCGGACGGCAGAGCAGCAGCCCGGCCTCGGACGGTCGTACCCGGGCGTACTCAGGTTCGGACATCCCTTCCAGCACGGGCCGGGGACCGATAAGGGGCCCGTCGGGGGTGGCCGCCTCCTCCTCGTCCCCAGTGACCAGGTACCCGTACATTTCCTCCGCTCACACGGCGGGGGCGACCGGCAGCGGGTCTGGGGCATCGGAACACACGCCGCCGGCTTTGAACGCCCGGAGCCGGTCTGTCGGGGGGATCCGCGGCCAGGCCCCGCTCAGTCAAGCCGGACTGAACATTCCCGGAGCGGCCCGGGACTCCGGCAACAGCACCCCCGAAGAGGGAGGCCGAGAGCGGGCACCGGGGGGAGGGGGAGGGTCCAGGTTACTGATTGGATCGCTGCCCTCTCACCTCTCCCCGCACCTCTTTGGAGGTGAGTAGTCACGTGGGCTGCTGAGGACACACAGTAAAGGGGGGGCGGAGGAGGGGCTCATCAGAATGTCACGTGTCTGCTCCTCATATACTCTGTGTGTGGAATCCCCATTGTGTCAGTGGTGGGAACCCAGGCTGCTAGTTGGCTGTGTTATGATATGAGGCGAGGGTTGCCACCTCATCCCTTTAAAACCGAACACATATTAATTACACAGGTTCTGGGGCTAATTTAATGCTGATAAGGCACTAAGTGACTTTAATTACCACTTTAATCAGCCATAGAACCTGTGTAAGTAATAAGTGTTTGGTTTTAAAGGGATGAGGTGGCAACCCACAGGACTAGTAGTTCTACTTTACATGACCATATCTGTGTGAAAGGCCAGTGCTACCCACTAATGAACGCTGCTAGGCCCCATTCACACCTGTGGGGCAGTATAGGACAGCCTAGTCATGTAAATGGGCCTTCATACATGCAATAAACACGCCAGAGTATCTCCTGTGCCTTCCTGTGGTTTGTTAGCCACAATTGGGCTGCCATTAAACTAGAACTATAGGCAAAACTTTCATTTTGGATAGAGTAAGGGGGGCTCAGGGGCGGACTGACCATTTGGAAACTTAGGCACTGCCCGAGGGCCCGGGGTCAGTAGGGGGCCCCATGAGATGCCCCTTACTCTATCCAAAATGAAAGTTTTTGCCTATAGTTCTACTTTAATGGCAGCCCAATTGTGGCTAACAAACCACACGGAGGCCCCTTTTTCATAGGCCTTTTTGAGTTTGGGCAAGGACACGGGCCCCATGATCCCCTATTGCCTGGGGGCCCCATGAGTTGTCAGTCCGCCCCTGGGGGGGCGTATAACCCCTGTTAGGGTTCATGCACACTGCAGCTGATTTTCAGAAGCTTTTCTGCATTTTTTTTTTCCAGCAGCCTCTGAACTCTCCCTAATGTTTTCCTATGTGTCCATGTACACATCGTTGTTTACAGTCATGTTTTTTTTTTTTTTAACGCACTATACTTGCGTTCAGGAGTAGATTTTACCAGCGGTTCAAACGCTTGTAAACGCAGTTAACCGTGTTTATAAGCGTTTGCGTTTAAAAGCGTTTTTTAACTGTTCCATATCCAGATGCTGTCCAAAGCCTTTTTCCATCTTCAGAAATGCATGCAAAGCATTTTCCATGTATTCAAATGGACCCGGTACACCAGCGCAGTCAGTTCCAGGTTTCGCGTGAAGGAGAAAATGGTAGAACGTGCTGCATTATGCTCATGATGGGATCCATAGTGAATACAACCAGAAAAGACAGGTCATCTCAACACATACTGCTGTCTCTGTTTCTGCTCTCTCTATTTCTCTCAAAATGTCTGAAATAGTTAACCATTTACTATTTTTCAGTGCATTCTGGGCATTTGAGAGGGTCTCCTGAGGTTATCTTTAAAAAACACGGCTAAACTGACATTTTGTTAACCTATGTTTTCCAGCAGTTCAGAAGAGTTTTCCAAACACCCCATAAGGGTTTTTTTTTGCCATCTGAGGAGATTTCCCTTCACTTCCTGTCCCATAGCCAAAACAGGAAGTGAGAAGAAAGTCCTCCACAGTGAGGGAATTGTCACTAGTACCCATTGGAAGATTCCCCCCTATTCCTGTTCTGGGGAAAACCCATAATTTTAGATTTTTCTTTCACTTTCTATGATAATGGTAAACTGGACAAATAGAGAGGGCGAGGCTCTGTAATAGAGGCACAGATGGCCATAAAACCTGACAGGTGTTCTAGTCCCTCTCCATTCTATCCAAAACTAAAATAAAGTTTTTCCTTTAGTTCTACTTTAGGAATGATTGGCAGTACAAGTGCGTTGTGCACTTTTTGAGCATACGGGGACCTTCACAGAAGCATCTGCTTTGGAACGCACAGGTGTAAATGGGGCCATAAATTGTAAAATAAGAAGGGGTTAAACTCTGGTTAGTGGGTTCCTTGCTGTTTCCTTTTTGTGAATTGTCCTTCTGTTCCTGTTCTGGGGTGCAACAGGAAGTAAGGTCTCCTATATAAGGGGGAAGTAAAAATAGGCCGTTGGCTGTTGTTTTTTTTGTTTTTTTTTGACATTTGCACAACGGAAAGTTTTGTTTCATATGCATTCTCATTCTTTCTTTGAATAATTTAATTTCGTCATATTCGTTATATTGACCTGATTCATTTTTGGCTTTCATTTTGTATATTCGGTGGTCTGGGTGGATTAAAAAAATGTTGCAGTTTTTCCAGAAGATTGCTATATATTCATCATATTATCAGATCGGATGGATTTAGTATTTTTGGACGCTAGTCCAACCCAACAAGAGCAATGGCATGGGCTGATTGGACAGTATTGACTGGCTTCATGTGCATCCAAATGAACGAATGGAATTCTGATCGATTCATTATCCGAATCTGAATGATCAAACAAATTCAAAAATTGAACTAATTTCCTCATAGGCCTTGAATTATCATGCAAAAGAAATTAATTTAATTTGTTAATTTCATTATAACTTTTTTTTTTTTCTGATTTCATTGACATCCGCTACTATGTCTAAGGCTAGGTTCACATCTGTGCGGGTGGTGCCGATGCGCATCCACATGAAAATCCATGCAGCCGCACCACCCGCACAGAGGAATGCGGATCTGCGGGCAGGTGCCACTAATTCTAATGGCACGCCGCCCGCACTGGAAAACGCAAATGTTCTGGGAACTGAGGTTCCTGTGCGAGCTGCGTTTTCGAAAGAAGTTCAGGGACTTTTTCCCTGCATGTCACGGGGCATGGGAGTCCATTCAGATGAATGGGCTCTCGTGCCTGCGCAAAAAGCAGCCCGCACAGCCGCATATATGTGAACCGGGGCTTAACGGAGATTCGTATACATCTGAATCTCTGTCTGGAGAATTTTGTTTTTCGTCCGTAAAACAAATAACGAAATCCACATGTCTAGTGGTTTTACCACAACCTCCTCCCCCCATTAACATGGCCCATGCTAGTACATACTGCATCAAAAAATGTTCAGCAGGCAGGGCCGTTATCAAACACAATCCATGTCAGGGAAAAGGGACACTGCAGCTGTGTACTGCATATGATTTTGGTGGGGTGCTGTGGGCTTTCAGGGGAATAACACATGTCCAGGTGGGGGCACGTCACTCCTAATGCAGGCCATAGACGAGTCGAAAACCAGCCTTTTTTTAAAAAAAAAAAAAAATGAAAAATCGGTCGTTCGATTGGCCGATGTTACCACCAATGGTGGTGCTGATTTTCTTCCTGTCTATGGCCGACATTTAATTACTTCTGTCCCTGCAGAGAGCTCCGCTATTATATTTGACATGAAAAAGTAAGGCGCTTGCAACAATGTATCTATTTGTAGCCATTTCGGATACAGATGGTTTTATTCGGATACAAATAGATACATTGTTGCAACCGCAATACTTTTCATATAAAATAGAATAGCGGACTGGAATTCTTCTTCCTTTTTTCCTTTTTTCTTCTTCCTCTTCTTCCTTTTTTTCTGCTTCCTTTTTTTCTGCTTCCTTTTTTTCTGCTTCCTTTTTTTCTGCTTCCTTTTTTTTTTCCTTTTTCCTTTTTTCCTTTTTTTTTCCTTTTTTCCTTTTTCCTTTTTTCTTCTTCCCTTTTTTCTTCCCTTTTTTTCTACTTCCCTTTTTTTCTACTTCCCTTTTTTTCTACTTCCCTTTTTTTCTACTTCCTTTTTTTTCTACTTCCTTTTTTTTTGTTCTTGCTTTTTTCTTTTCCTCTTTTTTCTACTTCCAGGTCACGGCTCATGCACAGATTTTTTTATCGGTAAAACGATCGGCCGATTTGCTCATCATTGTCGGGAAAATCGGCCAATCTTTTTCCAACTTTACCGATTTAAAAAAAAAAAAAATGTGCCAAAACCCCGAAAAACGGCCAACCAATTAACCCACTAACAGTGTGAAAATCAGCCGATTTTTTTTTTTTTTTTTTTTTTTTTTTTTTTTTTTCTTTTTTGGCCGAAAAATTGGCCGATTTTCGACCCGTCTATGGCCTGCATTAGCCACCTGTTTAAGGGCTCATGCACACGTGTGGCAGGCACTGCCAGTCCTCTGAAAAGAGATCCACACTCAAATTGCTTTTCTGAGGCGTTTGACAGGTAGTCACCTCCTCACTAACTAATTTAACCCTATAATTGTCACACTAGTGTGCCACAATCATATGCATTGCACGTGGTTGTGGTGGGGTTCCATGGGGCCCCATAGAACTTCATTAGTCTGGTCTGGTGGCGGCGCTGCCTGCAGAAAGCGATATGCTGTCTAAAGTGACAGTAAAGCTTCATTTAAAAAAAAAACAAAAAAACATGTCTATACTTTTAAGAAAAAAAAGAAAAAACAGCGCAAACCAATTTTAAATATACATAATATATATCAACTTCCAAAAAAACAATTGGTGCAGAAAAAAGTGTGATAGTACCACTCCAAAGTATAAAAATGTCAATATATTAGATAAGATATAGTCCTTTTTCAAGAACCCTGACCAGTGTTCACACCCGTTTGTGTTATTGACACTCACTAGAAATAGGTGAATGGAATGCCTGTGAAAACGCCCTGGAGGAGGGGCGAAACGTGTTGACACACTTCCGGCTTCGCCATCCAACCTCCCACGTCACTTCTGGTGAGTGGGCTTTTTTTTCACACTAAAATTGGTTTATACTGTTGTTTTTTTTTTTTTTTTTCTTATTCGTGTTAGTGTTATCACTAAGGAGCAGCAGCATTTTATATATTAAGAATTATTTCAAAAAAAGTTTTTTGGCACTGGTGATTTTTATTTATTATGTCTGTTTTGCACACAGCTGCCCCCATCCTTTTCTTTTCGGGTCCCCACCAGCGCTCCTGCCTCTCCAGCAGTGCCCCCAGGGAAGGCTGCTTGCCCTGGGGGCATTGCTGTGTGCTTTTCCCTGAGCTGCTGCCCTGTGTCTGTAATGCAGGCATTGGTCGAATTCTGAACAAATTTTTTTTTAGAATTTTCGTGCATTTTGTAATTTGATGGTCCCACCATTGATTTTTGAAATTCAACCAACCAAGCCTTTGATTTCCCCTCAATGTTGCTATAGAAAAGAATTTTCGTGGCCAAGAATTTTTCTTTTCTTTCCAGGTCACAGCTCATGCTCATTTTTCTTTTTTCGATTACATTTTTTGCACGATTCTTCCATCATTGATTAGAAATTTATTTGTTTTTCAAAAAAAGTCCAACGCGCCCCCTCACTCAAATTTGATGGTCGTTCGAAAATCGGGCGTTACTGTAGCCCACTAATGGTGCGAAAATTCTTAGAAAAGATTTTAGAATGAAAATTCTTTTGGAGTTCGACCCATGTATGGCCGGCTTAAGACACATAGAGCTGTGTCTCACCCCCCCCCCCCCCCCGCTTTCTCCTCATTGGCTCACTGGCTGTGATTGACAGCAGTGGGAGCCAGTGGGCTCCCACTGCTGTCTCAGCCAATGAGGAGGAAGAGTCCCCAGACAGCAGAGGCTGTTGAGAGAGGTGCTGGATTGAGGGGGCTCAGGTAAGGATTGGGGGGGCCGCTGCACACAGAAGGTTTTTATACCTTAATGCATAGACTACATGAGGGTAAAAAACCTTGAGCCTTTAGAACCATTTTATGTTTTGCAGCAAAGCACAGCATCACAGCCATAGTACGTGTACAGCAGTGAGCGGGTTGTGTCTTTAGTGTTCATGTGGGTGGGCCTCGCATATGAATGAACCATAATGCCTCTGAAAAGTCATCCACCACAGTCTAGTTTTCAGAGGGGCGATAATTTTGGCCACAAGTGAGGAATGCGTTCCAAACTGAAACTGTCAACACAACAGGTGTCCCCATTGGAAGGTTCACTTCCTGTTCTTGTTATTTCCCATCACTTCTTGTCTCTGGCAGTGGTCACCAGGACAAGCAGAGAAGGTGAAATCCACACAGGAAGCCTGACCGGGGTTCTAATCCTTCCCTTTTCTACTCAAAGCTAAAAATGCAAGTAAACACGGACATCTGGATCAGCTGGGCGTGCATGGTTAGAGCCAATCATCTATACCACGGTTGTCAAACCAGTGGCCCTCCAGCTGTTGCCAAACTACAAGTCCCATAAGGCATTGCAAGACTGACGGTTACAAGCATGACTCCGAAAGGCAGAAGCATGATGGGACTTGTAGTTTCGCAACAGCTGGAGGGCCGCCAGTTTGACACCCCTGTTCTAGACTGTAAATGTACTGTCTCCCTTCACTGTGTAAATCACTGTGCAAACTGTTGGTGCTATACAAATCTCATGTAATAACTAGAGAAAGAGGCAGCTCTCCAGCTGATTCGTTGGGGGTGGTGGGGATAGTAATTGTCAGAGAGAAGCTAACCAGTTTGATGGCATCTTCCACTGAGATTGCTGAGTCAAGGGTGTGTGTGCAGAGATAACTAGCATATGTTGGGTAAAATCATACTATGTCTATGGCCCTTTAAAGCCCTGTACACACGATGTGTGTATGTATGTGTGTGTGTATATATGTGTATATATATATATACATACATACATACATACATACATACATACACGCACACATATACACACACACGTATATGTGTGTATGTTTGTTTGTGTGTATATATATTTATATTATATATATATATATATATATATATGTATGTGTGTGTGTGTGTGTGTGTGTGTGTATGTATGTGTATATATATATATATATATATATATATATAATATTATATTTTTTTTTCCCATGCTAGTATGAATTCCAGAAGTGATGTATTGTATTTTCGGACGAAAAAAAGGGCTAAATTAAGTGAAAAATCTGGTTTCAGAAGAGAAAAATTTCATGCTTGTTCCTCTGAAAAATTTCAGATGAAAGCTGTGTACTGACAATCAGATTATCGTATGATTGCTTCAAAAAACGTTTATTTATTTTTTTTCCCCTGATCGTGTGTACTAGGCTTAAAGTTCCCCTTTGGCTAATGTTACATGCTCTACCCATTTTTAGGGTGGAACGTGTAACATGTTCCCATAGCCTCATCCGCCACCGCCCCCCTCCTTCTGACAGATCGTACGGGGAAACTTCTCCCCGTACTGTCAGATTTGAAAACCTCGGGGCTCCGCCCACAGGGCCACATCACTCATTCACAGTGTTCTGTGAATGAGTACCTACAAGTCCCTATAGCCTTTAGCTGCTGTGGGCTTGTAGCTTTCAATGGACTACCACAGTGCTGTGGTAGTTAATTGAAGCTTACTGTCAGTATATCTGCTTGCTTGTACAGCAAGCAGATATTCTGACAGGTGTGCAGGAGACCTGCATGGCATCAATGATCTACTGATCGCTGGTGCAATGCTTTCCAGGCTCCTTTTGGCCAAAAATAATAAATATACTTTTTTTTTTTTTACCTGCAAAAAAATGTGCATTTATTAATTTTGCCCAAAAGGTGAACTTATCCTTTTAAGGTAATTGAAGGCATCCTTACATAAGTTGTACAGCAGGCACCATAAGATGCACACTGTTATGCAGGCCATAGACAGGTCGTTTATCGGCCGAAGAAACAAAAAATCGGTTGTTCTGTTGCCACCAATGCTTATGAAAATCAGCTGTTTCTCGTAGATTTTCCAACATGACTGATTAAAGAAACGAGAAGGAACAGCGAAAATCAGCCGACGACATTGCCCTCTAACGGTGCGAATATCGGCTAATTATTCTTTCGGACGAAAATTCGCTCGATAAACGACCCGTCTATGGCCTGCATTCGTTTTGCTGAATTCCCAGTTTAGCACTCTGAGGCCCCTTTTCCCCCTCATGTGCTTTTGCTGCACTTAAACCCAGCGGTAAAATGCATTAAAAACACAATAAAAAATATTTCCCTTTTGCTGCTAGAGCTGATTTTGAGTTTTTTTGCACATATGTTTAAAAAATAATTTTAGGTCTGAAGATTGCAAAAGACCCCCAAATATTATATGTTTTCTGAAAGCAGACACCCTGGAGAAGCCTTTTTCAACCAGGAAGGGTGCCTTCATGTATCTTCAGGGGTGCCTTGGCAAACTGCCTAAAATTGTATACAAGCCAGCAAGTGGATCAAGCCTGCCTTTTAATTACACAAAGCCATAGGTTTTCATTGTGTACCCCTATAACTTGCTAGCCTATAGTTACCTAACCAATGATGTCATCAGTTGATAAGAAGGACATCCGGCAACTGCAGATCATCCTTGCTTTCCCCTTCCCTGCCCCTCTCTGTCAGCACTAGGGTCATTAGCTGAGAGAAACTGAGGGAGAAGGGAAACATTGGAATACTAGTCAGTACCAGTGTGCAAAGGTGTATTTGCTTTGGAGGTATAAATCACCTGTAACATTGGGTAGGACACATGTGCAGTTGTCTGCAAAACTATTAGTTTCTTTTCTTACATTTTGAAATGGGTGCCTCAAGATTGTCAAGAATTTTAAAGGGTGCGGTGACTGAGAAAAGATTGAGAAACACTTCCCTAGAGAATAAAGTAGTGGTAGTACCAATTTTTTATGTCGCACAATATTAATGCAAAGGTTTAGGAAACACAACATTTCAGTAAAAAATACACTAAAGGTAATTTTAGGGCACACATACACAATAAATTACCCAATTTTTTGGTAAAATATAAAAGACGAGGTTGTATGGAGTAAATGGATACCCAAAATGTCGAACCTTAAATTTGCGTGCTCCTGTGAAATGGAGACAAACTCCAGCGAACTATATTTTGTATAGGCCAAATTTTAAAAGTGCCCTATAGGTCATCAGTTTAGTGTTTATGGAGGTCTGCTGCTAGAAATATTGCTCTCACTCCTGCATGCGCAGCGCTATGTAACGCGTTTCATAATCAACTTTTTTTTATGCGTAGGCGTCCCCGATGCATGCATTTGTGTTTGACCGTGCGTATATGTGGGAGTTCTCAAATTTTTTTTTTTGGGGGGGGGGGGGGGGGATTTTGTGTGCTTGGGTGTGACTTTTTTTTTTTTTTTAAATTAAAAAAAAAAATTTTTTTTTCATGACATATAGTACAAAAAGTTCCATATGTGGTGATTTTTTTGGTGACAGGTTCTATTTAATGACACATGCATGGTCTATAAAGACCCAGGACGTCTCCCCTGTGCTCCATTGAGTGTAATGCAATGTAAATCGCATTGCATGACATTCTTTCCTGGCCATACTGGCTGGGGGAACTGACAGGGGGACCCAAAAGTGCAATTAAACAGGATGCTTTCGGGTCAACAACAAGAAGGGGAGGAGAGCGGATGTGTGTCCACTTGGCTCCCTCCCCCTACTCGGCGTCACCCGCTATGCCAGTCTTGAGCCACACAGATGGACAAGCGGACCCTGGGATATGCGACTGGGGAGCATACGCTGGGGGGGCCTGTCACTGGGGGCTGTGAAAGCAATCCGGCACCGTCAGATTATTTGACAGGCTGCAGTCTGCTTGTTAGATTTACACACAACGTACGGACCTGGCAGTAAAAAGGTTAAATCCTATGGGACTCTTCACATCCATGCACTACGGGTGCGGTGCATTTTGAAACGTCTTTCATTAGTCCTGCAGCTGCATCTTTGATGCCCTGTTGCAAAAACGCATCAAAAGCTTACCTCCCATGGATTTCTATAGGAAATGCATCAAAATGCACCTGCTGTACATTTTATGAGTCCAAGTATTACAGGTGCATGATGGGAGTCAGGAATCCAGAAAACGCACCAAAAAGGCTTTGAAAACTCATTAAAAACACAATAAATGGTGTGAAAGGACCCTGAAGGGAAGTTATCGAATCTGGAACATCTGTACATGATAACCAATCTGCTTCTATCTTCAGCTTGTCCAGTTAAGCTTTTGAAAATTAAAGATGGGCCTCCTTCATACGTACACCAAAGGGTCTCTATAATCCAATAACAGGATGCCTGTGCTGCCCCATGCAGGCAGTCTGTACAAATCAATATGCAAATAACTTTCATTATTTAGATAGCGGACATCCCTAGGCATTCTGATCCATGCATCAGACCCGGATGGATGTACCCTCAGGGATGTGTTGATGGTCAGTACAGCCAGCCACCTGCAATTGATATGGACAGGCTGCCTGCACAGAACACCGGTGCATCCTGAGCGGGTGAAGACCGCCCTCCGTACATGTTTCAATGAGGCCATAGAAGCTGTTGGTTGCCATACATAGCTGCTTTCTCTGTGTCTAAGTTGACCCATTGACAGGCCCTGATGTCCTCATATTTGTGATGTGCTCCTATGCAAATAGTAACTTCTTTAGTAAGTATATGAATACAGTTTTTCTTGGCACTTCAGTGAAAGATCATGGCAACAAAGTAGTAAATTGAAGGTAAGGAGCATTCTGTACAGACTACTGGAGTAGCTCCTGTGGGCTGGTATACAGGGTTAAAGCAGAACTCTAGGAATTTTTTTTTCCATTCTATTGTGTACAAGGAGTTGCCTCTAATGATGCTTATCATAGGCTTGTGTCAATGTTGTGTAGTGTAAACAACCTAATTGATGACGGAAAGTTCAACCAGTGCTATACTTCCAGTACTGCAACAAGAAAGCCGTGGCTCTCATACGCACAAGCTGTACTGCTGTTTCTCCTCTTCCATTCGCCGAACACGTTGTATTTTGTGATTGGGGTCTTAGAATAATGATGCTTATCATAGGCTTGTGTCAATGTTGTGTAGTGTAAACAACCTAATTGATGACGGAAAGTTCAACCAGTGCTATACTTCCAGTACTGCAACAAGAAAGCTGTGGCTCTCCTACGCACAAGCTGTACTGCTGTTTCCCCTCTTCCATTCGCAGAACACTTTGTATTTACCTCAGTAAACTATGAATTTATTAAATAAAAAATATATATACTCACAAACAAGGAAGTATAACCAGCATAAACAGATCCTCAAAGGAAATTGAAGTGTAGAGTCAGTGTGAGTCACATCATGAAGAAAGTGAGGCTGACGCGTTTCGAAGGGGGACCCTTCTTCATCAGATCTGACTCAGTCTGCACATACGTTGTTAATTTGAATTGCATTCTGGGAGCTAGAATTTATCGTACGTGCAGGTATGCACAGAATACATTTTTTTTGCCAGGAATACTGATGTTCAAACATCAATCCTGTGTACAAGTACTCCTGAAGTTTCAAAAAGACATTACAAAATGTTAGTGGTGACTCTTTATAAGCTCTTGCTTTGACTGAAAGTGTTCTAGTGAATCCTTGTTTACCAGAAGCAGCCAGTCAGAAAAGTCCTTAAATTCTGAAGCCTATAGTATAGTAAAAAACAGTCTGAATTGTTTGTCCAAAAACATGTTCTATTAGGACCTGTTCACACCATGGTGTTTGAAAAGCATTTTGCATTCTGAGGAACATGCATGGGCATTTTCTAACTCATTTTTAATGCGTTGCATTTTCGTTAGTCCCTATTTTTTAAATTTTGTGAGTTGTGTCTCTGTTGTAAGTATGGACATGTAACTTGAAAAAGACTTTTTAAATTGCATATTGCTTTTTTTGTGTTTATTTTTCAATGCATTGCCATAGACAATAATGTAACGTGTGTTTTTTCCAAATCGCACAAAAAATGCAGCAAATAGGATTTTTTTTTTTTTTGCCTTTTGTGATCCTGTGTTGTAGCACATGTAAAACATGATAGTGTGAACAGGCTCTTAAAGGATAAGTTCACCTTTCTGAACATGTTACACCTATATTTAGGGTTTAACATGATCCGCATCAGACCCCTCTCCCCTGATTTCCCACCTCTGTGTGCCAGTGAGCCAGGGATCTTCTCTTTCTTCTCCAGTGTTTCTCAACCTTTTTTTGGTCAAGGCACCCTTTAAAATTATGGACAGTCCCGAGGCACCCTTTAAAATTATGGACAGTCCCGAGGCACCCCATTCTAAAATGGGGTGCCTCTAGACTGTCCATAATTTTAAAAGGGCACCCCATTCTATACTGTGAAAAACTATTCTAATAGTTTTATATAACACCGCAACATCCACACATGTAGGACACCCAACATTAGAGGTGATGTATTCTTCCAAAGCAAATACTCTTTTGCACACTGGTACTGACTAGTATTCCATTGTTTCTCTTCTCCCTCAGTTTTTCTCCATCACTGAGCTAATGTGACCCCAGCACTGATGGGAAGGGGAGAGTCAAATTAGGTTGCTGTGCAGGCAGCTGACATCCTCCTTATCAACTGATGTTATTTGTTTTCAGGACGCCTGCGGCTAGAAGGTCATAATAGTGCACAGTGAAAACCTGTGGCTTGTTCCATCCGCTGGCTTGTATACAAGTTTTGGGAAATTTTTAGACATCTTGCCAAAGAGAAACCTCAAGGCACCCTGGTTCAGAAAGGCTGCTCTACTCATTGCCACGATTCAAATAGAGCATGACTGTGTGAATCAATTAACTACAAGTCCCAGCAGCCTTTCCAGGTGCTGAGTGCTATGGCAGTTCAGTGATTCTTCCTGTCCATTTAAAACTGCCTGCTAGTACAATGTATGGGCACACAGATGCACTGACAGTCTGCACGAGACCTGCATAACACCAGTGATCTGCTGATCGCTGGTGCAATGCTTTCCAGGTTCCTTAACCCCTTGATGCTGATCACACGCAAATATGCGGCCTCTCGGCGCTTGGGCCTTGATGCCGAGCGGCCGCATATTTGCGTGCAATTAGAAAATACATATGTGCTGAGAGCGTGCGCCCTGTGGGCTCCCGGTACATATGTCCGTGACTCTCGGAAAGGTCCCGTTCTCCCCTTTCGATCGGGACCTTTTCCGATCATGTGAGGACGACTCACGGCGGTCACATGACCCTAAAACCCCAGCTTCTGAAACTTAAAGGGCTGGGAGGCACCGGCACCAAGAGGTTAAAAAAAAAATTAGTAAATGCACATTTTTTTTTAACTTGCATAAAAATGTGCATTTTTGTTATTTTTTTTTTTTTTTGGTGAAAAGGTGAACTTATTTTTTAAAGCACTTTCTAATATGTCTGTGCATGAGTGTAATTATTCTAAAATTGTAAATGAATGGGAAATCAGGAAGTTAGGGATGAACAGCCTTTACGGTACCATGTTGATGCAGAGGTCTCGATGAGTGAGCGCATGTATAACGGGTATGCTTGTTACTGCCATGTAAAGTTGTTGCAAGCCCACTACCTATATGACTTTCAGCCTTGAATGACTTGGTATACCAGTGGTCCTGGGCCTCACTTTGCCACTGGGTAGATATAACTACATGCTGGTTGTGTGCAAAGAATTTATCAGCTTACAAACAATACACAATCTTTGTTTTATGTGTCAAATTCCTGGAGAGTGCATAATAATGCAGAGTCTAACCGGAATACCACTAGGTTTTCCGCCTCGTTTACACGGGTGATGATGCCCGTATAGCGTGAATGGGCCATTTTTTTTTCCCGGCTTCCAGGTGCTGAGATGCCAGAAAAAACTGTGTACAGTCAGCCTATTAAAGTCTATTAGGATGCAGCAGTTGCATAGACACAGCCGCTTGTCCTAATGGGACAGGGTTGTAGGTGCAGGTGAGCAGCCCCAAACACTGACAGTAATAGGAAGGATTTGTTTACAAATTACCGGCTCAGTCCACCTTCCTGACCATGTGTCATTCTACACTGATATTTAAGAACATGGTGTAAGGCTGGCCATACACTATACAATATTCTGTCCAATTTCCCTTAAATTTTCCTTCAAATATGTAGTGCAAGGGCCTTCCTAATTGGATATAATTGAAAGTGTTGTTTAGATTTGACCTCCTGTTATATGGTTTTTGGTAAATCTAAAGCAAAATTTTCAAGAAAATTGTATAATGTATGGCCAGCATAATTCTGCAGACCCCAACCTCAACCCGCACCACCACCACTTACCTGAATTCTGATCACCCTGCGACCATTTCCTCCCCTAATTACCTGAACTGTGGGATTCTTCTCCTTGAAACATCTTGTAATTCTTTGAATTTGCTGTGGCTGTGCATGGCTCTATCCACACAGCCGTGTTATCTGTTCACAGATCCACTCATACAGATTTGTTTTTTTTTTTTGCTGATTGATGCATGCAAGTTTAAAAAAAAAAATACTGTAGACTATGACTTTAATGTTTTTATTAGAATAAACTTTGTGTTGCTATGTTGCATGAACACTATCTAGCCATGTCGCACGTTCCTGCATGAGCGATTCTATAGTTTACTAATTTGTGAACAATTTACATCTCTGTTGCAGATAAATTGATGTCTCTAAATGAAATGTTCATATCTTTTGTGACATATATGGATGAGGGCAAACAACTTGGGCTTCTTTGTATAGTAAATGCATGCTATATGAGCTTGTGTACATATGCTTTGCTGTCTGAAGAGTGATCCACGGTGGATCACTTATCAGAGAGGGATGCAGGATTGATTGACATGCATTCAGGAGACAATACTGCCACCTCCTGAATACCTGTGTTTTGTTGGTTTTTTTTTTTTTTACAGCCAAGGATTTTTTAAAAGGCTTAGCATTTGGCTTGCTGTTGTGGCGTGACCCCGTTCATTGAGGGACCTTTTTTGCTGCACCATAAAATACTGCAGCCATGGCATGTGTACTACCCCATCCAGCTGCTTTTGCAGCTTACGGGCAGCCGGTAAAAACTAGGCTCAGCCGTCTATTTTGCACTCCTCAACCGCTAGCATAAACGAAGCCTAACCCTATGTGTACATTTTGCATATGTACTTGCTCTCTATGCAGTAAGTCTTTACTTCTATTGATGCGCAATCGTGGAAATGCATCCCTTTACCAGCATGAAGAGTCGCATGATTTAGAGGAGCTGCACAACGAATCGTATATAGTATATCGCTTCCTGTGTAGCTAAAGAAGAAGTTTGTGGTTACTAAAAAAAAAAAGAAACGTACATACTGCTTTCTATGCTGTAGCATTGGTGTGATGCTGCAGCTGTCCCCCTGCCGGCACTAAGGCCAACAACATGAGCGCTCAGCTCTGTCTGCTTGGAGTGGAGAGCAGTGACTGTCAGTCAGTGCTCTCTGCTCTGCCCTCCAAGAAATGAGAGGAGGTCGGCGCAGCTGAGAGCTGGTTCTCAGTCGGATAGCTGGATGAAAATCCTGACAAAATGGTCAAGATTCTTACAGGAGCCAGAACCTGGAGCAGCTCTGTGATGTGAGCTGACAGCGGGCTTTATTCTACTGCTGGCTGATTCTGGGTCACAGGAAAATACAAGTAAGTGCATTCCTGTGACCCACAAGAGAAGTATAGCAAAAAAAGCTTTGGCCATACTACTTTTAGGGCCGGTTCACACTACAATTTCTGTATTCTGGGTGGGTTTCTGCCTGTGTGCTTACACACATTTTTTAAAGTGTGTGGGTTTTTTTTATTTTTTTTTTTCGTGTTCTGGTACATTTTTTTCCCCTCCTTATTCTTCTTTTTTTTTTATTTTTCTTGATATCTCAATTCAGTGCATGTTTGTTCTAGTCCATTTTCCATGTATTTTGCTGTGTTGCAAATGCGTTCCATACATAAACAATGCGGTATGTTCTACTTTTGTTAATTGCACTGGAACTCACTGAACTGGTGTGAACTAGGGCCATCGGAATACATAGAAAACACTGTGCATGTGTTTTTTGATTCAGTTTAAAAATGCACTGGACTGCATGTGGTGTGAACGGGGCCTTAAACCTGCCCAGACACACACATTTTGATATATAAGGGCCTGTTCACACTAGAATGTCATGGCAGAAACTCGTGTTTTGTGGCGGTTTCCTGCATTGCATTCAAATCTCACCACCCTTGTGATCTGTAGTGGGTGTCAGTGCAAAGTTAATGACACCCTAATTGCGGATTGCAAACTCGGTGTGTTTGCCTGCACTGGATCACGTGGTATGTTTGTAGAGCATGCACAAAATGAATGGCCTGAAATTGCACTGCATGTGAATCACACAAGAACATGCAGCGCGTTCCTGTGCGATTCACATGCAGTTCCTAAGGGTATAGTTAAAGATGTGTGCAAGCTATACCCCATCAGGTAGACTGTCATATTACACAGTTCAGTTTCAGAGATTTAGAGGACATTTATTTATTTAAAAAAAAAAAGTTTTGTTGCTGTTGGCTGTCGGGTGCCAGTTTTTTGCTTTTCTAACCTATGCTATCTAAAAACTGATTGGTTACGATTCTTTTCTTGCCCAGACATTTATATATAATGTACGCCTTGCCATTTGGGATGATTTTAACAGCGTTTTCTATCTATACTTGGATATAGTGATCATACTCATGGCTGATGTAATTCCCTGTCTGAAAAGGAATCCTAATGCACTCTGCATTTATTCTATTTCTTCTCCACAAAATGATAAATGGCTTTTGTCGGTAATAATAGCTGGAAATGGTTTGGCATCAGATCAACGTGTAGCTGGCAAATGACATTAGAATTAAATTGTTATTCTGCATTATTAAATATTGCATTCATACAAGATGACATTATCAATGGGTGTTTTGTGTTTCAGCTCCAGTTGTTGTTCTCAGCATGCTCTAGTACAGAAGGTCTTTTTAATAAGCTGTGCTAAATCTCCGAATACCCTGCAGTCTGTTCAATGAAATGAGGCGTCATTAAGTGGCTTAGCACCTTTGGTAAACAAGGCCAGGCATTTTCAGTTTTCCATTACTGGACTGCTGATTGGACATACAGGACAAAGTCCTAGACTACAGTCTGCTTTGTTTTGTCAGAGCTAATGCTAACTGGCCACTTAAATAAAGCCCCGCAATTACATGCAACAGCTCATCAAAGAAGTATTCTAGTCTAGTTAGAAAGTCATTAGCTGTAAGCATCAAGTAATCGGCACTTGTAGTTATTACACGGAAAACAAAACCAACCCAAAAGGATTTGTAACCTCTCTACATTTTATGAAAAACTTAAAACCAGTGGACGGAGCTGGGCTGCTATTGAATGTCTAATAGTCGCATGAAAAGGCATATTTTTAGTAAAGAATAGTGCTGTTCTTTAGGCTGCCCGTACTTTATACATTTTTTTTTTTTTTAATTTAACCACTTGAGCTCCAGAGGATTTACTTAATGACCAGGCCTCTTTTTGCTACTCGGCGCTGCACTAATTCAACTGATAATTGCGCGGTCATGCAATGCTGCACCCAAACGAAATTTACGTCCTTTTTTTCACACAAATAGAGCTTTCTTTCGGTGTAATTTGATCACCTGTGCGCTTTTTATTTTTCACGCTATAAACAAAAAAAGGCCAAATATTTTGAAGAAAAACAATATTTTTTACTTTCAGGTATAAAAAAATATATAGTAAACTCAAAGTTGGTTATAAATTTAGGCCAAAATGTATTCTGCTACAATAAGTGTATATTGATTGCTTTGTGTGGAAGTTATAGCGTCTACAAACTGGTATAAATACTGCAATTTACGCCATTTTTCTGCTATACAGAAAGTTTAACGGACAATTGCGCGGTCATGCAATACGGTACATAAATTTACATCCTTTTTTTTCCCCACAAATTGAGCTTTCTTTCGGTGGTATTTGATCGCCTGTGCGGTTTTTTATTTTTTGCGCTATAAAAAAAAAGGCTGACAATTTTGAGGAAAAAAAAACAATATTTTGGACTTTTTCCTATAAAACATGTCCAGTAAAAAAAAATGCAAAAATCAAATTTAGTCAAATTTCTGCCAAAATGCATTCTGCGACATGTCTTTGCTAAAAAAAAAAACCCAATACGTGTAAATTAATTGGTTTATGTGAAAGTTATCGCGTTTACAAATGGCGGGAAAGATACTGGGATTTTTAGTTTTTTTGTTTTTTTATACTAATAATGGCCGCGATCAGCGAATTATGGCGGCGATCAGGGACTTATGGCGGGACTGCGGCGGACATTCTGACATTGGGGGGTACTGACTTGGGGTCACTGACATCCCCAAAAACACTAATACAGTGATCAGTGCAAAAAAAAAACCACTGACACTGTACTAATGGCAATGGGGAGGAAGGGGTTAACTTTATTTTGCAAGGAAGGGTTATAAGAGTGAGGGGAGTGTTTTTACTAGGGGGCGGAGGTGTGTACTGGACGGGACAAGGCTGATCGAGAAACTGTTCTTTCTTGATCAGCTCATCCTTGAGCTGACAGGGAAGTGACAGACAGCACAGCTACTGCAGCTGTGCTGTCTGTCACTGTTTGCCGCCGATCGCCGGGAAACAGCCACTAAGGAACGGCTGTGACCCGGCGACTCACATCTGCGGCGGTGACTGGCAGGACAGATAGGGCGGCGGCGTGCCTCGTGCTTGCCCCCTATTTGTTTACAAAACACACGTTTTAAAACGTGGTTTTGCCTGTGAGTGCCGCCCTGCCGCCATATATCTACAGTGGCTGGGCGGCATGCAGTTAACCAGTAAAAAAAAAAATGTGCCAATTCCTCCATCAACACACTCTGTGCTTTCCACAGTGCTATTGTGTTCTACGGTGGGGACCCTTCCCTGCTGGTAGAATACAATGATCAATGTTGCCAGCTATAGCCGGTGCCACTGATCACTTAAAAAAAACAAAAAAAAAAACTGACAGGCTGGGTGTACACAGGTTGATAGATTGACTTGTGTACAATCAACTAGCTCATACATATATCAAAATTTCAACCATAACCAGAAACCGGAGCTCAAATCTCTCAAAATGGAATAGTGCACTGGCTGAGGTGCCGCCCTTGATAGATTGGGGAATCTTGATACTAGCAGAAAAAAGCAAAACTGGGCGCACACTCCTCATGCATTAACGCAAAAACCATAAATTTATTAAAAAGATGCAAAAACATACTCACAACCAATAGTCATCTATTTCTCTGAGTTCGACTCCTGAAACGCGTTAGTACTTTATCCAAGGACGCCTGCTGTGCACGATTGGCACCTTTTGACTTCTTGTCTCTGTTTTTATGACCTTTATGGCTTGTGAGTATGTTTGTTTTTGCATCTTTTTAATAAATTTATGGTTTTTACATTAATGTGCGAGTGCGCCCTGGTTTTTTTTTTTCTGCCTATATCAAAATTTAGATGGTCCCTGCTGAACCAGCCAAATTTCGGTCCATGTATGGCCGGCTGTAGTGCAATCAACTAAAATTCAGTTTGCTTTACAGGATGGATGATTTAGTATACTGTATATGGATTACTGCAGTTAGCACTCGGTACTGTAATATAAACCTTTCCTTCTCCTATCTCCCAAAA
This sequence comes from Staurois parvus, assembly GCF_062004578.1. Taxonomy (NCBI): domain Eukaryota; kingdom Metazoa; phylum Chordata; class Amphibia; order Anura; family Ranidae; genus Staurois; species Staurois parvus. The sequence continues at coordinate 3,244,543 of NW_028318466.1, read as the reverse complement.
ACCCTATATGAATTAAGATCAGTAATACAAATAATACATCTAATTAATCCTAATCCAACCACATCAAATGAATACTCCAAAATATTCCCAAATCAATAAATAAAGAAAATAAAGTAAATAAATGGTTAATAATATAAATAATAGCCCAAAAATAATAAAAGATCAATCAATAGTCCATAACAAATGTCTTAATCCAATGTGTTGAACTTCCAGTTTCTATTCCAATCCTCGTGATACATTGGGGTATTTGAAATTCAGCTTTGTGCCAAACAAACCAGCCTCAGTGTCTTTCTGGGTTAGGAACCACGTTTTCCAATTTCCAAAATGGCCACAGCGACACTTCCGGTTTTGCGTGAATACGTCAGATGTCACGTCCTCTGACGTGTTTCGTCACTTCCGGACTTCTTCTGAAGGGATCATGGGACTTGGTACTGCAACCACACAGTATTCCCAATGCACACATTCCTGAAAATATCTGTTTGATATTGCTGGGTGTTGCAGTGATCACAGGCTGGGAAACATGGACATTCAATGTGAAGAAATGTCAGCAGCACACCGATTCCTCAAACAGATCCAAAGTTTTATTCCATGGTCACATAGTGCAAACAAAGGCAATGTTTTGGAGCCACGCAGGACCCCTGACAAAGAGTGGCTGTTGTCAATCGTACAAACCCATTGGAGTACATTTTGCTTTTTACTATCCTTGATCCTTGAGATGGTACCAGTCCAGGGCAGCTGAAGACTGTGGGTCTAATTTTCAATTTCCAAGGGAAAAATTGTCAAAGACAGCCTTGTGTTAGTCCTCAGATTAGTTCACTGATAAAAAATGCAAACGTATATATAAAAATGCTGTTTAGTCTGATTACGTATTTCTAAATATGTGGGTGGAGCTCTACTTTAAGGCCTACAGGGGTTAAAAAAAAAACACTTTTTTTACTGATCTGAATATAGATGCAATGTTGTCTATAAAACAATGCACACAGCTGCGTAAAGATCAGTAATATACTGATGAGTACATACTCCTATATTGCAGCACTGGCAATGATGAAGAATTTTACGCATGTATGCACATTTACGCAAGGTCTTTACAGAACATTTTACTCAGGATCAAGGATCAGGATACAACAAGATCCTGAGTATAAATATCAGTAAATTATTACTTCTGTGTGCAACTGGCCTTATTGTTGTATCAGCAGGCTGCGGTGGATTCTGGGCCAAGCTGTACTGCTTAAAGTGGAGATTTAGTCAGAAAATTAAGTCCTGCTAGATCACCTCAGGCTGGCCCCTTTTGTAATTATAGCTATGTAAACGTTAAAATATGTGCCTATACTGTTTAAAATCCAGTAATACATTGTCTCACCCTGCTCTGCACATGCTCAGTTGCTCCTTTTTTTTTTTTTTTTTTTTTTGACACTATTCTGACACTGTTCTGAAAATGTAAGGTCTGCATGGCTGAAAGCCTAAAGATTTACTGCTGCTCAGGGCTCTGGGCTTCATCAAAGTGACAGCCTGCAGCAGGAAGAAACCGGAACAATGCTGGAGGCAATTTATAGCACACACTCATTTTGGTAGCATAATTATTAACGTGGAATGTCTTTTCCTTGCCAAAGAACTTTTATTTTTTTTCAAGTTGTTATAGGTAAGGTTCTGCTTTAACTGCACTAGTGAAAAGTATTGGCTGTCAAGTTTACATTGGTCACAAAACTGACTAAACCGAATTACCAATGCGTTGGTAAGTAAAACTGATCATACACTCCTATCTAAAAATGATTATGTTTATATATTTATTATACTTTTTACTTAGCTGTATGACATTCACCTTTAATTCCAGGAGGTTAATGTCTTCATTGGGAGTGGATTTATCCAATCATAGAGCCAGAAGAGGCAGACTGCAATATAATTGCAAGAAATCCATTTTCTTCTCCGCTCCAGTATTTTGGTCCATACCTGGAAGTTGGAATTGGCAGTTTTCAAGTATTTATTTTTGTTAATCCAAGGATTAATTAGATTTGAAATAAATTTTAAGCTAATTGTGTATCTTGTTTTTTGGAAATAATGGATTTAATATTGGCATTCTCGAAAGACAGATTGTTCCATCAAGTAGGCCGTTAGGCTGTTTTCTGGCACTGTACGTATTATCATCATAGGCCTGTGTTTATTTTGAGCTTCTGTATATGGGCATTGGATGAGATCAGACACTGCACTGTAAAACATTCCTTATCTCTACGTTTCAAAATTTGAGATCCATTTCATTGTATATCTGGGGCATGCCTAAATCTCATTTGTTTTTGCGTAGTACCCATTCATTGCTGTTGCAGAAGTCTAACACAATATAGATAGTGGTTGTAATATCAGTCAGGTGATTTAGTAAGCTGTAAAATACATCTATATTATCACTGAATATTATTTATTTATTTTTTGTCTTTTTTATGTAGTCAAGATGTACAAAAAAAGAAATCTTAAAAATTATTATTTTTTTTTTACATTTTAGTTGGGTAAATAAGAAATATTGCAAATGTTGTTGTTGGGGTTTTTTTTTTTTTTTCTTTTTGTCTTATTACTCCTCTTACGTTTAAAAAAATAAAATAAAATAAAACAAGGCACTTTATCCACTTAAGCTGTAGAAGAATGGCCTTCATGACCAGGTAATTTTTTGCTGTTTGGCACTGCACTACTTTAACTGGCAATTGCGTGGTCCTGCAGTGCTGTATCCCAATGAAATTTTATATCTTTTGTTTCACACAGAGCTCTATTTTGGTGGCTTTTCATCACCTTTGTGGTTTTTCATTTTTTATTATATAAATAAAAAAAGACTGAGAATTTTTTGGGAAAAAAAAAATATATTTTATACTTTGTGTTATAAGGCCTCATGCTCACAGGACGTTTTAAAACTGCTCCTACTCTTGCAAGCAGCATTTTGACAGAAAAAAGTGTCTTTTACAAGTGTTTAGGCACCAAGCGCTTGGGTGTTAATTCATTTAATTGGTTAGAGTAATACATTTATCCTGGCCATTGAAATGAATTAACGCTCAAGCGCTAATCGCGCCTAGCATTACCACGCGTTTAGGCATGTTTAGATGCATCAAGTGTTTTTTCTGTGAAAACTCTGCTGCTCCTGTACACTGGCAGTTGGTTTTTTTTACAGCTCCTAAAAGACCCTGCCACCAAAAGATTCTTAAAGTCTGTGTGCATGGACACATAGGATAAATATGGAGGGGTGTTTGGAAGCTGTAAAAAGAAATGCCTGACGCTCGTGCACGTGGCTGTAAAAATGCCCTGTGTGCATGAGGTCTACAAACATATCGAATAAAAAAAAAATTTAAATATCAAATTTTGTCATAAATTTAGGCCAAAATGTACTCTATTACATGCCTTTTGGTAAAAAAAAAAAAAAAAATCCCAATAAGTATACATTAGTTATGTTGCGTGAAAGTTGTACTGTCTACAAACTGTTTTTTTTTTTTTTTTTTTTTTTAAAAACACAAACTCTCTCTCCCCCCCCTCCCCCCCCCTCTCCCCCCCCCCTCTCCCCCCCCCTCTCTCCCCCCCCCCTCTCTCCCCCCCCTCTCCTCCCCCCTCTCCTCCCCCCTCTCCTCCCCCTCTCTCCCCCTCTCTCTCCCTCTCTCTCCCTCTCTCTCCCTCTCTCTCCCTCTCTCTCTCTGCGACTTGTGGTGGGACTGTGTTAGTGCGGCGAACAGTCTGACACTGGGTGGGGACCAACTAAATGACACTGGCATCTCCAGTGACACTAAGGCTCAGTTCACACTAGCTTTGTCAGACAAGCATTTGGGATGTGTTTTTAACTCTTCTCAAACACCTATGAAAATTCTGCACATGGCAGCACACAGTGCTGTTCACACTGAAGTGTTAGCGGCGTGGCATAACTGAAGCCTCTTGTTGAGTCAGGAGGAGTTGAGGCCTCCCATTCAAGTCTACTGTGCCACTCCTGGCAGGCGTTTGCGACGCAGTTGTGAGGCGTTTGCAGAGCATTAATACCATTTAACTTCGTTATGGGCTTTTGTGGTGCAGTTTTAATGCTTGGCAAACTCCTATCAACCGCCTCAAAACTGCGCATAGGGCATTTGGGGAGCGTTAAAAACACTTCCCAAACGCCTGTTAAAAACTTTAGGGGCGTTTGGCAAGAGTTAGAAATAAAGTCAAGTGTGAACGAGCCCTTATACAGCGATCAGTGTATATACATTATAACTGTACTATTGCCACTGGCCGGGAACTGTGTGCTGTTTTCACTAAGCAATTATCTGTTTTTTACTCCCTGCTTTACGGGCAGAAAAAAAGGCACATTGCAGCTGTCTGTTGAGAGCCCTGTGTTGTTTACCGACATACAGTATGGCTCTCTTCTGTCATTCGCTCAGCTGACCAGCAAGTCCCAGCCATAAATCATTGGCCAGAACTCACTGATCGGCATGTGCTGGAGCGAATTGCAGCCCAGCCGAGGAGGTGGGCAGGTGCGCCCCCTACCCTACAGAGCCGGATCACATACATGTAGTTGATCCGGCACAGTGGGAGCACTCTAACTAGTTGGGGACTGCCTACCATAGATATACTGTGTCAAAGTGGCACTAAACCATCCTATCCATTACAACCAAGGAAGCTGCCATCTTGGCATCTGAGCTGCAGTTGCCATGGTCATGCACATGTGACATTTGATGGCATGGCAGTTTGGTTGAGAGCTAAAATACGCATAGTAGTAATTGTAACAGTTTGCATTCGTGACGTGCCTTCAATGGGTTTAGTTCCACTTTAAGTTTATATAAGTAAGCCTACTGTACTGTCTACTGTATGAACAGCTGACCGTTTTTTGCTCTTTTAGTCCATAAGTTCCTTTGTAGTTTGCAGCATCCACATATGGTTTCCAGCTGTCCCCAAATATGTAGGGTATTGAATCAGAGCTGGGTGTAGTATCAGGTAGCAGTTACAGATGAAGCATCTGCAGGATATAATATTCCTTCTGGTATGTGGTATTTTATTTATATGTGGTTTAAATCTACACGGGGGGCTTCCCTAAAATTTAAACAGTGCATTTTAAAACTATAGTTCAGGGTGTCCTTTTGAATTGCAACATTTACAGTTTTCTACTGATGATTTTACAACATCCAATAAAAAAATATCAAACGTATTTTGAAAAAAGCATGTGTTTTTCCTACCTCTTAACTTAATCCTGCAGATCCCAGTCTCAGCGGTAGTAAAATGTTTTATTATAGGAACTGTACAGTTGGAGAGAGTTGGGTTGGATAGCTTTTTACGCACACCTCTCAGAACTATGCAAGATAGAACTGGGACCTGTTTAAAGAAAATGCAGTATAACATGAACCTTAACCTTTTATGTTGGCCTGGGGGACGCAGACGACCTGTTGAATTGCTGACCGTTTTTATTTGGGCATTTATCTTGTCTAGCTGACATCCCAGCATGCAAAATTCTTATGGCTGTAGTTCCCTTTTTTTTACTAAATGGGTCAAAATCTGCCAAAAATATATCAGCCAAGTTATCCAAGGGTATACAGTATGAGTATGTATGTGATATAATCATGTAACAGGAGAGTGGAGGACTGTGAGAAACCTACTTACCCCTGGTTCACATATGTGTCTGTGCGGGCCGTGTTTTGCAGGGGCACGAGAGTCCATTCACTTCTGAAAAGGCAGCTCACATGGGAACCTCGGTTCCCAGTACGGTTGCGTCTTCCAGTGCGAGCGGCAAGCCATTAGAACTAATGGCACCCACCCGCGGGTCCGCATTCTTCTGTGTGGGTGGTGGATTTTTGTGCAGATCTGCAGACGCACCACCCGCACATATTTAAACCTAGCCTTAGTCTGGCTGCATTGTGTTGATACGGAACTTTCTGTCTGTCCTAGGTAATGTTAGCGACTCTTGGAATTTCTTTGCTTGGTGTCTCTCTTTAAATGGAAAGTATGATACAGATATTATATATAATTATTATTATTTTTATTATTTTAACTTGTAGTTTTGTTACTTTTTTTTTAAGCTTGCCCTTGTAGTGAATATAGAGATGTGTACATTATCCCCTCCAGGAAGAGTAAATTCACTATCTCGCTGATTAACAAACATTAAAAATAAGGTGTCAGACACATTATAAGTACATTATTGGGGTCAATTCACTAACCGCTAAATACCGCATGAATTTTTGAGTTAAAATATGTGTTTAAATATTTGTTTTGCGATATTTAGCACTTAAATTTTTATTTTTGGTGGGTTTTTTTAGATTTTTTAATTTTGCCTGGTAACATTGCACCAGAAGGCACACAGCAATTATGTGAACCTATGAAAACATTGTAGTGTGCTTTCATTCACAAAATGATCTCCCTCCCTGATGAAATGTTACAATTTATTTTCATGCCTGAGCTCAGAGGAGATACATTGTATACTTTTCACTTTCTTGCCAGTGCAGAGTTTTTGCTGTATTGATCTTACTATTTTAACAAATCTGCTGTATTTACCTCACATTCGATATTATTTTACTTTGTTTTCCCATTCATTTTTATTGAGATTTTATTTATTTATTTTTTGTTCCTCAACACAGTAATACAAGTTGGTACAAAGGAAAATAGTATCAAGAAACGATACGTACATTATTTTACATTCTTGTGCACAAAATTCCAACTTATAGGCTAAGAGGCTAAACTTGCATGTTTCTGAACTATCTTCATTGAGGCTGGGTTCACACTAATGCAGTGTGGTACATCATATGTGATTCGCACAGGAACCGCACCGCATTCCATGCGACTTGTGTGCAGTGAGATTGGAGCCATACATTATGTATGGCTCAAATCACACGTACCCTTACCAAAAAGGTGCAGAACCCTTTTTGGGTCCGCACTAGAATCGGATTGCATGGGTATTCACACCTATGTGATCCGATTCTGCACATCGCACCGTGTTTTACGGACTGATTTCTGGGTGTTGTTAACTTGACATACACACCCGCCAGGGGCGGACTGACAACTCATGGGGCCCCTGGGCAATAAGGGATCATGGGGCCCCTGTGTCCTCACCCATACCCAAAAAAGCCAATGAAAGGTACTAGGGTCATCTCATGGGGCCCTCTACTGACCTCGGGCAGTGCTCAAATGGTCAGTCCGCCCCTGACACCCGCATCGTTTTGCATGAACTGGGTGCGATTCTGATGTGGTGTCGAATTCACACAGAGAACACTGCAAATTCCTCACCGCATCAGTGTGAACCCAGCCTGAGTCTCCATAGATATTTTTTTTCGCTGAAGTGACTGTTTTTTTTTTTTTTTTGTTCTCTCATGCGATACATCTAAAAAAAAAATGAGTGTGACCTTCATATCACATGCGGTAACCTTTGGTGAATTGATCCCATTGTTTTTTTTTGTTTTTTTTTTAGGGGTAAAGGAATCTCATCGATTTGTATTGTGAGGAGGAGCAGTAAAACACAAAGCGGGGTTTCCTATGCATAGAAGCTTTTCAGAACATTGACAACTATTCATAAGATTGTTTTTGTTCATCTGATCTTTTATAATCATATCTGAAAACAAGAACTAAATTTTGACATTTTAAAGCAGACTAAAGCAGGCCATACATGGGTTGAATTCTGAACGATTTTTTGATCGAAAATCAAAAACATTGTTCGTTCTGTAATCCGATGGTGCCACCAATGATTTTGAAAATCGTTCCTTTCAAGAATTTTCCAGCATGCCCGATAAATGAAATGGGGAGGAAACACGAAAATCGGCCAGTGCCATTGCCCCACTAACAGAGCGAAAATCAGCCGATTATTCTTCGGCCCGATTTTCAAATGAAAAATAGTTCGGAAATTGACTCATGTATGGCCGGCCTTAGCATCAGATATACACTCATAGGCACTTTTATTAGATTCACCTGTTCAATTGCTTGGTAACACAAGTTGCTAATCAGCCAATCACATGGCAGGAACTCCTTGCATTTAGGCATGTAGACATGGTGAAGACTTGCTGAAGTTCAAACTGAGAATCAGAATGGGGAAGAAAGGGGATTTAAGTGACTTTGAATGTTGCATGGTTGTTGGCGCCAGACGGGCTGATCTGAGTATTTCAAAAACTGCTGATCTACTGGGATTTTCACACACAACCATCTCTAGGGTTTACAGAGACATGCACATGACCAGGGGTGGACTGACCATTTGGAAACTCGGGCACTGCCTGAGGGCCCGGGGTCAGTAGGTCAGTAGGGGGCCCCATGAGATGCCCCTGGTACCTTTTTTTTTTTTTTTTTTTTTTTTTTTTTTTTTAATAGGCTTTTTTGAGTTTGGGCAAGGACACAGGGGCCCTATGATCCCCTATTGCCCGGGGGCCCCATGAGTTGTCAGTCTGCCCCTGTACATGACCCCTTTTTTTTTTTTTCAAAATCGTTGGACAAAAAAAAAACTAAATTCCTCCATTCACTTCATCCGCAAATCTTCCTCTGTATCTTTTTGCATTTTGACAGTTGGCCCCACGTCCTCTTGGCTGCAGCCAGTTTTTGGTCGACAATTCGAAAATAGAAAGTTCTGAAAGCCAAAATTTTCAAACAAAATTCTATCAGTGTACAGCTAGTTCATACATTTCACTAATGAAGATAACAACATAAAGCAGCTCCAGGTAGTGCCATGTTGTGTCCCAGTTATCATGTTTGCTTGTACAACTTCTCTTAGATAAGAGGACATTCATCCCTAGCCACACAATAGGCCCTTACTGCAAAGCTTGGGATTAGCTGTTGCACATCTGCTACAAATCAGATTTAAAAATGAGCACATATCCTGATGCTGTAAGACATTTACATGGGTGTATGCCCATGCAGCAGCCATGTTTGCCCACATGGGGATGTACAGATGTTCTGTACATCCCCATGGAGGAAGTCCCATTCATGTCAGTTGAGATGCAGTAGCTGTATGGAAACAGCTGCTGCTCACACTTGGACATGTGTGGGCGCTGAATGCACACTCTATACTCGGGGACCCACACAGCTATTAAATTAAGAGAAGCGGGTGTGTATGTCTGTGTACGTGGTTACTTAAGTACGTATGCACATGTGATGGAGGCCTGAAAGAGAAACTCCACCCAAAAGGGGAAGTTCTGCTTTAAGCCTTTGTCCCCCGTTCCTCATTAAGGACTAAGGTACCCGAATTTGACAGTTACCCCCTCCCATGTCTGCTGCGATTGCCTAGGCCAGGGGTAGGCAACCTGAGAGACACAGGACTACAAGTTCCATCATGCCTCTGCAAGTCATAGCTGTAACTGTCAGTTTTGTAATCTTTGCAATGCCTTATGGGAAATGTAGTTCCACAACAGCTAGAGAGCCACAGGTTGCCTACCCCTGGCCTAGGCGATCGGAAGTGGAAGTTGTCCTCCCACCGCCCCTCCCTCCCCGTAGTCTTCTGGGACACGTGACCGGTCCCAGAAGACTGCGGGGCCATTCACAAACCTCAGCGCTTGTGCATGCGCAGTGGGCACCCGGTTGTGAAGCTGCAAGCTGTCACAGCCAGGTGCCCACACTGAAGATGCCGGCGCCAGGCAGAGAAGATGTCTGGTGAAACCAGCCGTGGTGAGCACAGCGCTGGACTGAGGGACAGGTAAGTGTCTGTATTTTAAAAGTCAGCAGCTACAGTTTTTTTTTTTTTTTTTTTTTTTTTTTTTTTTTTTTGTAGCTGCTGATTTTTATTTTATTTTTTTCAGGTGAAACTCTGCTTTAAAGTGTTTGTAAAGGCTAAAGGTTTTTAACCTTAATGCATTCTCTGCTTTAGGGTACAGTAAAAAAAAAAAAAGTTTACAACAGCAGTGCCCCTTTCCCTAATGCTTACCTGAGTAATGTGTCGATCCACTGCTAAGTCCGGCTGCCAGTCTACTCTCCCTGCTCTCACAAGCTTGGCTGAGAGCAGGGGGAGCCATTGGCTCCTGCTGCTGTCAGTGAAATCATGAGAGGGAGCTATGTGTGTCAATAGACGCACACAGCCAGACTCCGCATCAAGTCTGCACATGTGCCCCCATAGCAAGAGGCTATGCAGAAGAGCTGACCATACAATAGGAGATTTTCAAATGAATGTTCAGTGCATTCCATGACTTGATGATTGTCATTCGAAAGTACTTCAAAATCTTGTTTGCTTTTAACATTTTGGAATGAATGGACTTTACTGAAGAGAGCCATGTGCTATGGCTTTGTTTTGTGAATGTTTCATGTCATCAAATGTACTGATAGGCATTTTCATACAAATGTTCATTTGACATTCAGTCTAAAATCTACTAATGTATGGCCAGCATTAGACCGTTGTCACCAGAACAGGCAGCTCTGTTGGAAGATCTATTTCTCTTCTCCAGTTTGGGAAGAAGGGGCATTGGACATTTAAAAGAAAAGAGAAGTGAGACTTCTTTTTAACAAAACAAAAGGAAGTAAATGTTTATTGCTTAGGATTTATGTACACTATAACCATAGGGCTTTGTTGCTTGATAATTTTGGGACACTTAGTCTAGGTTCACACCTATGCTGATTGCAATTGATGCGTTTATGCATTGCGTTTTGCGTTTTTGCACTTGTGATTTTGCCATGTTTTGGTGTGTTTTGCATTTTATTTTTTCATTTTACTTGTTGCTAGGCAGATTTTAAATGCAAAACACAAACCTTTTATTTTTTGTGCTACAAAAAAAAAAAAAACGCACAGGCGATCAAATACCACTGAAAGAAAGCTCAATTCATGGTAAAAAAAGGATGTAAATTTAATTTGGGTGCAGCATTGCATGACCGCGCAATTGTCAGTTAAAGTAACGCAGTGCCATAACACACAAAATGGCCTGGTCAGGAAGGTGGGCTAAACCCTCAGGAGGGCAAGTTGTTAATGAATGTGCATACTCAGATTGCCCACAACTAGGGAGAAGACATCCATTTTGTATGTTAGGTCATTTCTCCATTGTGTGTTTTTTGTTTTTGATACCTTTTTGACTGCTGAGGATAAATAAATGAGGAGTCTTTTAAATAACGGGTCTATCAAATGCTAAGTGACGTATACGAATTAGTGCATTGTCCTTAAATCACTTAGGTCTGTGTGTGTGTGTTTTTTTTTTTTTTTGTATAGTATTATTATTATTATACAGTATTTATAAAGCGCCAATAGTTCGCTCAGCGCTGTACATTACAAAGGGGGACAGAACATGTGACAGAACAATAACAATACAATGCAAAACATGAGGGGATTGAGGGCCCTGCTCTTTCGAGCTTACAATCTAGGAGATATAGTATAGTATAGTATAGATTTGTAATTTTACAAGAACATCACCTGTGGTATCATGAGTAGCTTGCAGTTCTGAAAGCAATCTGTAGCCCTTACCATAGAACTGGATCCAAGAAATAGGAGCAGTATCAATGTTCTAGCTTCCGACTTGCCGTGTGTAATAGAGCTATTTTTGCTCACATGTTGAAAATGTTGGCTAAGCCTGGGTTCATATACGTGTGGCTCGGTATATCGCAAGTGATTTGCACAGGAAAAGCACCGCATTCCTGTGCAAATCACATGCGATTTATGCACGGTGCGATCGTAGCCATGCATTTTGTATGGTTCTATTTGCACCGCACCCGCACCAAAAGCGTGCAGGACCCTTTTTTTTTTTTTTTTTGGTCCGAACTAAAATCAGATCGCATGGGTATTCACACTTGTGCAGAATCAGATTGCATATCACATCGCATTTTGTGGACCGCTTTCGGGGTGTTAACATACACACCCGCAGCGGTTCACATGAACAGGGTGCGATTCTGATGCGGTGCAAAATTCGCACTGAAACCGCTGAGAATTCCGCATCTGTGTAAACCAGGGCTTAGAGAGAACATCTAGGCAACAAGTGAATTCAATCAGTGAGCACTGAATGCTATTCAGCAAACACTGCAGTAGTGCTAAAATCAGAGAGTTCACGCATTGTTCCTTAAAGTGATTGTAAAGTCAAAGGTTCCATCAATCAAAATTAAAAATGTAAACTTTAAATTCCATACAAGGATTACACCTTTACACCAGACTGACATGGCCTTGTGCAAATCTATTTTTTAACTTGTTTCTTGCAACACATTTTAATTGAGTTGTCTTGGCTACAAGAATAATGTCCTTGCATTCAAGAGCTCAAAAAAAAAACTGGAAAAGGTTAAAATGTAATTGGATCTTTATCGCTGTGTAATGTAATTGACCTTTAGACCGAGCCCTTGGTTTGTGTTTTAACAGAGATGTCCTTACTTAGATGGGGAATTTACCTGACAAGCTTGTAGTAGTATAATATTATTTATTTATTTATATATATATATATATATATATATATATATATATATATATATATATATATATAAAATTTCTGTTTTAAAGCAGAGCTCTAAAATTAGGCCTGCTCAAATTAATTTGAAGTGGTTGTAAACCCTTACATATATCCAGTAAAATGACAGGCCTCAGGTGATACACGGATATGAAACGAATCCTCCTACAGTTGGACCTGGACAGCTGTAGAGAAGATATGACTGTAGATATACAAAGTGCAGAATTTTAAAAAGCTTGTCAGAGTTCAGAAAAAAGGGGGCTGAGAGCTGATTGGAGGAAGAGACACCCACCCCTTTCACACAGCTCACAGGAACAAAGCTGAAGCTGTCAATCTGCTGGAGCTTCGTCCCCTGTCACCATTTTTCCCTTGGTGTCAGGAAAACTTGTCAGAAGTGATTAAGGGCTCATGTACACAGGACGACGGAAACTGACTGCTGGAAAACGTAGGTTAAAAACCATCTGTTTAGCCACGTTTGCATGCCGTGTTTATGTGCGTTTTTGCATCGAATTGTTTTTTTAAGATAACCTCAGGAGACCTTCCAAAATGCCCAGAATGCACTGAAAAACAGTAAAAAATTAACTATTTCAGACATTTTGAGAGAAACAGCAGAAGCAGTACGTTTTTGAGATGACCTGTCTTTTCTGGTTGTATTCACTATGGATCCCATCATGAGCATAATGCAGCACGTTCTACCATTTTTTTTCCTTCATGCAAAACCTGGAACTGACTGCGCTGGTGTAATGGGTCCATTTGAATACATGGAAAACGCTTTGCATGCATCTCTGATGATTAAAAAAGGCTCTGGATAGCATCTGGATATGAAACAGTTAAAAAACGCATCTAAATTCAAACGCTTATAAACGCGGTTAGCCACGTTTACAAGCGTTTAGCGTTTGAAAGGCTGATAACAACATCTACCCCTGAACGCAAGTTTGGTGCATTAAAAAAAAAACGACTGTAAACGACTGTGTACATGGACACATGGGAAAACATTAGGGAGAGTTCAGGGCCTGCTAAAAAAACAAAAAACAAAAACGCAGAAAAGCTCCTGAACGTGAGTTTATCAGCTGCAGTGTACATGGAGCCCCTATGCTGATGGCAAACGAATGAGGCAGCAGACAGAAATGACACTTGGTGCTCTTAATAGAGACAAGTACACACAGGGGCGGACTGACCATTTGTAAACTCGGGCACTGCCCGAGGGCCCAGGGTCAGTAGGGGGCCCCATGAGATGCCCCTGGTACCTTTTTCATAGGCTTTTTTGAGTTTGGGCAAGGACACAGGGGCCCCATGATCCCCTATTGCCCAGGGGCCCCATGAGTTGTCAGTCCGCCCCTGAGTACACACTATATAGAGGGAAATGCTTTGTTCATATTTAATGTGTGAGGTTTACAACCACTTTAATAGGCAGACAGTAGGGAAGGTTTTTGAATATAGAAGAATCTTTGTACACGTCAACTGTAATAAACAGATCTCGCAGATTGCGAGAGTCACGTGACCTGGATATGTGGCGGCAGTGTAGTAGGGTATCGTCAAAGTGTATCAAGACTTTACTGATGTTGACAGCACAGATGCTTTAGATCATGTGACCTGCGATGCTGTGACCAGAGCCAGGCCACCATGGCCACATAGGGACAGATTAAAGCGGTTGTAAAGGCTCGAGGTTTTTTTTACCTTCATGCATTCTATGCATGAAGGTAACAAAACCTGTGTGCAGCAGTGCCCCCAGCCCCCTCAATACTTACCTGAGACCTATCGAGATCCAGCAATTTGCACGAGAGCTCAGCTGTCCTAGGTCTCTGCCTCCTCATTGGCTGAGACAGCAATCACAGCCAGTCAGCCAATGAGGAGAGAGAAGGGGCAGGGCACACACAAGCAGCTTGCTATGGGGGCGCCCAACAGAAAGGAGGAGCCAGAAGAGCCTGCGGGGGACCTGAGAAGAGGGTTCCAGGCTGCTCTGTGCAAAACCACTACACACAGTAGGTAAGTATAGACATGTTTGTTATTTTACACTAAAAAAAAAAGAATCTTTTTAGAATCCCTTTTAATGTCACTCTTCCTTCTCTCTAGTTTATCGCAAATTGCACAGCTGGATTTAGGTCTGCTTTTAATACTGAACTTCGGGCTACATTGAGGTTAAACATTATAACAGACTTGCCTAGAAAAGCGATCACCTCCAACATTGCCATGTCCAAACTGACCTTCATCTCCGGCACAACCAGTCTTCTCGGTTTGGAGTCTGGGTGAGCAACTGCGGCCCTCCAGCTATTGTGGAACTACATGTCCCATGAGACATTCTAAAGCTAACAGTTACAATCCTGCTTCCCACAGGCAGAGGCTTGATGGGACATGTAGTTCCGCAACAGCTCAAGGGCCGGTTCACACTGTAGAAACGCAGTCCAGATGCATTCTGGACACGTTTCTGCATGCACATTTTTGTGCGTTTTTGATGCTTTCCAGTTCATTTTTTCCCCCTCTTCTTCAATTTAAATAGACGCAGCATGTTCTACTTTTTTTTTTTTTTTTTTTTTTCTTCTGCAACTGGAACTGCAAACACTGATGTGAACTATGACATTGACAATCATATAACTTCTGTGTGTTTTTTGGATGCAGAAAAAAAAAAGCAACTGAAATGCATGCAGTGTGAACTGGCCTGGAGGGCCATCGTTGTCCACCCCTGGTTTGGAGTCTTCAGCCATGTTGATTGCCCAGGCAGGTAGCTCCTGTGCATGAGCGTGGAAGTTACTTTGTCCCGGGACAGAATTGTGCCAAGACTTCATGTGTATATTCAGAGAAAAACACTGACAGGCAGGGAAAAGCATTTGACAGAAGAGACATACAGCGTTTTTTATAAAGTGGTATTTTCAACTTTTGAGAGAAAATGTATTTAAAGGTGGAGAACATCCCACCTTGTAACGGCCTTGAATGACTTGCAGATATTCAAGGTGGGATGTTCTCCACCTGTCCCGGGACAAAGTAACTCCCATGCTCATGCACAGGAGATACATGCCTGGGCAATCAACATGGCTGAAGACTCCAAACCAGGGACGGACAACTATGGCCCTCAGGGCCAGTTCACACTACATGTGTTTCACTTGCTTTTTTCTGCATCCAAAAAATGCACAGAAAGTAGGTTATATGGTTGTCAATGTCATAGTTCAAAAAAAATGTATTTATTTCTAAGAGAGCTTACTCTACCATTCCCGGCAACTTGTAACAGCCTTAAATGACTTGCAGATATTCTAGCTTTAGAAATAAATAATTATTATTATTTTTTTTTTTTTTGTTCAGTGCAGCATGTATCAGTCCTTTGACCTGTATTTCATAGTCCATGTGTTGTCTGGAAAATTGTACTTCGTTACATGATGGAATAATAATTTACTTGTTGCCTGTAATCGCCTAACCCTACATACGATCATTCAAACAACGCAAAATAAATTTTAAAAAAAAATGACCTGAGTTCACGTGTGACTACTTGTCTCAGGCCTGTGTTTTCCCTCATTCCTATGTGAAGCATGATACTTTGGTCCTTTTTCACACCTATGCTTTTTCTTGGTGCTTTTTGCAGAAATGCACTACAATCCATTTTAACATGATTTCCTATAGGAAACAACTGTAGTGAGAAAACAAAGACAAAGTTAAGAAAAACAACCATATTTTTTTTACTTTTTGCTATAAAACCTGTCCAATTAAAAAGAAAATTTAGGTCAAAATGTATTCTGCTATATGGTAAAAATAAAATCCCAATACATTTAAATTAATTGGTTTGCATGAAAGTTCTAGTATCTACAAATGGCGGTGTGTATATATACTGGAATTTTTATGCTACTAATGGCGGTGATCAGCGACTTTATAGCGGGACTGCGGCGGGCATTCTGACACGAGGGGGGGGGGGACTGACTAACTGTCACTGACACCCCCAGTGACACTAATACAGTGATCAGTGCTAATAAAAAGCACCGACACTGTAATAATTACTCTGGGCAGGAAGGGGTTAACATGTGGGCAATCAAAGGGTTAACTGTGTTGCGATTACTGTGTGCTGTTTTACTAGGGGACAGGCTAGTTTTTGCAAAGCAGGGATAGAAACCAGCACAACCCAGCAACAGCAGTGAGATCTGTGTTGTTTACATTCACAGATCTCTCCCATGTCAGCTGCTCTGCCAGTCATCGCAGCCTGGCCATGAATCTCTGGCTGAGACCTGGTGATTGACATCTTCGGGAGCCAATGACCGTGCAGATAGGGCGGTGCTAAATCATGTATATTTTACACGATTTTGTGCAGAGCGGCTGCCCTGTAGCAGTAAAAATGCTGTATGGCAGCCGGGAAGTAGTTAAATATGCAGGCTTTGCTTGTTTTTTCCTTGCCGATCGCTCATGTCATCACAAGTCTGTCAGACAAGGTTAATTTGGTTGAAAACAATGGATTCTCTGCAGTGGCTAAAACCCTCAGTGCTCCTTCTAGCCTAACCTTCTGTATGTTTGTAGCCCACTCCTATTAACCGCTTCCTGACTGCCATATAGCAGAAATACTACTACAGAGCGGCACGGGTGCACAAAATCACTTGTGTATATACGTGATTTTGCATTTCCAGGTAGGGGGTTGCGGCTGTCAATCACTGGGTCCTGACTGGTGATTATTCACCAACGCCCGGTGATTACCGAGGATCCTCCCTGTCAGCTCGGGCACACTGATTTGGATGGCTGTGCACATTTGGATTTTTATATAGCAAAGACATGTCGCAGAATACATTTTGGCCTAAATTTATAACTAAATTTGATTTTTAAAATTTTTTTACTGGACATGTTTACTAGCAGGAAATCAAAAAATAGTTTGGTTTTTTTGTTCTCAAAATTCTTTTATAGCGCAAAAAATAAAAACCGCACAGGCGACCAAATGCCACCGACAGCTCAATTTGTGGGGGAAAAAAAGTAAATTTCATCTGGGTGCAGCATTGCATGACCGCACAATTGTCCGTTAAAGTAACGCAGTGCCGTAACGCAAAAAATGGCCTGGTCAGGAAGGGGGGTACATCCTCTGGAGGGCAAGTGGTTAATGTGAATGATCTTGCAGTTTGTAAACTTACTTTGTGAAGATTTCCTAAACATTTACTTCTACAAAGTCTATGACATGTATTCGCTATGCCCTGTGAGTAGGCACTGCTGTGTCACACATTCCAAAGAGCCTGCCTTCTGAACTACAGAGGTGCTGAGAGGAGGAGTTTCAGGAGGTAGTAAAGGAATTACTGCTTGCAGGCAGCAAGGTTCCATGGGCTATGTAGTCCTTAGAGACTGAACGTAAACCGCAGAGAATCCAGGAAGCTGTGGAAAGAGATGACCTGCAAACAGGCAGAACTCACAACAGGAAAGGAGGTTTTTCAAATGAGCTTATTAGATTTTAAAAAACCTCTGTATGTATTAAATGTGTTTTTATAATTTTGTATTCTCTATAGTTTCTGAACACCTATTTTTTTTTAGCTGCATAGTTTTAAATTATTCCAAAGAAAGTCAATTATTTTTCTTTTTATAGTAGGAAAGTTGAACTCTAAAACTGGTCTTGTTGGCCAGTATACTCAAACCTCACATTGGCCTGTGCTCATAGACCCTTCATGGCTGTGGTATAAATGTCACATGATGCCAATGATGTGGTTGTATCTCAGCAGACTTTGTGACTGGGAGTGACTTAGTGCTGTAAAATTAAGAATGTCAGCAATGTGACTGTTCAATCCCTAATTGTTTGTGTACTAATTCATTTCATACACCGTGAGGTCAGCAGATGATTGGCTCTATTATTTTCACCTGTGTCTAGTAATGGACGCTAATAAATCTTACTAATCATATATTTAGGCTCCATGCACACTAGTGTTTTTTAAGCTTCTAGAAGCTGTTAATAGCTTTTTTTTTTTTTTTTTTTTTTTTTCCTGCTCCTAGAAGCTATATAGTGTTCTATGTGTCCATACACATTACTTTAGGTTATTAGCATTTTTAGGCTCCATGTACACTGCAGCTGATAAACTCACATTTAGGAGCTTTTCTGCGTTTTTTTTTTTTTTTTTTTTTTTTTCAGCAGCCCCTGAACTCTCCCTAATGTTTTCCTATATGTCCATGTACACATCGTCATTTACAGGTAGTTGAGTTTACAGTTGTTTTTTTGAACGTACCAAACTTGCGTTCAGGAGTAGATTTTATTAGTGTTTCAAACGCCAAATGCTTGTAAACGCAGCTAACCGCGTTTATAAGCGTTTGGAAATTGTTTTTTAACTCTTCCATTTCCAGATGCTGTCCAGAGCCTTTTTTTCATCATGAAAAATGCACGCAAAGCGTTTTCCCGGTACTCAAATGGACCTAGTACACCGTACTTTGAGGTTTCTCATGAAAGAAAATATATTAGACACTGCTGCAATAATTTCTGCACAGAAATGTGCTGGAACACATCCAAACACCACAAAAAAGACTGCTAATCTCAACACTCAATACTGCTCTCTCTGCTTCTGTTCTCTCTATTTCTCTCAAAATATCTGAAATAGTTAATTTTTTACTATTTTTCAGTGCATTCTGGGCATTTTGGAAGGTCTCCTGAGGTTATCTTTAAAAAACGCTTCTAAACGCAAACGCTCATAAACACGGTATGCAAACGCGGCTAAACCAACATTTTTTAACCTACGTTTTACAGCAGTCAGTTTCCGTTGTTCTGAAGTGTTTTCCAAATGTCCCGTGTACAGGGAGCTTCAGAGCTCCAGCTTTTAGGAGCATAAAAAAATTGTTTTTGTAGTTTTATTTGGAGCATTTTTCCAGCAGAAGAAAAAAAAATGCTAAACGCTTTTTTTTTTTTTTTTTTTTTTTTTTTTTTTCCTAGTGTTTTCTTCTTTTTTTAATTTTCTACATGTACTGTAAAATGCTAAAGGAAAAAAAAAAAAAAAAGCTGACGCTCCTCAACGCTATTAGCAGCGTTTTTTAGCCAGCATTTTTTCCAGTGTTTTTTGAGCTTAAAAAAAACGCTAGTGTGCATGGAGCCTTTTAGGTTGTTATAGTTTCATAAACAGGAACTTGCATATGATTTTTTTTTTTTTTTTTAAATCATTGCTTACTCTCAACTCTCTGTTCAACTGATTCCCTTATATTCAGACAGGCAGTCAGGCCCAGAACAATGGTGGAGGTTAGTAAAATTGACGCCATTGTAGTAAAAAACTTGGATGTTGTCTGGTGTTGAGTTCTAGAGTTTGGGTTGTTCTGGGTTTGCGCTG